>NW_022985570.1:383684-391629 GCF_010093815.1 Pseudovirgaria hyperparasitica
TATTCTAGAACTAGTAGAATAATCTATAGAAGCGCTAGTTATAGCTAGTAGCTAACGTGCGTTAGCTAATACTATAATAGATATAACTAAGGTGTTACTACAATGGTAATTAAGATATATTATAATTTAACTTAGAGAGAGTAGGGATAAGCCGTATAGTTATAGCTTTAAGTATAGTCTTAAGCGAGGTCACGTGATACCCCTATACTAGTCTCTATCCGTCCCGGCTCCATTATATAATACTAGAGATAAGGTAAAGCTAAAGTCTATAATATACCCTTATTCTCTAGGATCGTCCTAGGGACCGGCTTAGTATTTTATATAATAATAACTAGCTTAGTTAGGTCTTAGGTTTACGGTCTTTATATTATACTATATAATAACTATAGGGCTATATATTCCTTCTAGTAAGGTAGTAGCTTTTTATAGTAGTATTCTAGCGGTTACATAGTAGAGGTAGATTCCTTATACCACGGCGTCGTAGATTATTAGGTCGCACTATAGTAGTATATTATAGTTATATCCTAGCGGTTACGTAGCGGAGGTAGATTCCTTATATTATAGCGTTATAGATTATATAATTATAAGATAGTAGAATCTTATAGTTACGTTATAGCGGTTATTAGCGGAGATAGACTTCTTATATTACGGCGTACCGCGTCGGGTTATATAAAGGTAGAGTAGTCTACGCACGAACCGCGCGTCCCGTTTTATTATTATCCGTTTTAGGACTAGCTCCTCTCCGGGCTAGGGGTTATATAGTAGTAGTAGAGTAGCTTATATACGACCCGCGTTTATTATTATTATCGTCTATCTTAAGACTAGCTCTTCTCCGGGTTAGAGGTTATATAGTAGTAGTAGAGTAGCTTACGCACGACCCGTGTTTATTATTATTATCGTCTATTTTAGGACCGGCTCTACCCCGGCCTATACGATTTTCTCTAACGCAAGTATATAGGTCCTACGCCTAGCGACTTTCTTCTTTCTTAACTACCCTTACGCCTACTATCTTAATACCACGTAGTAGCTACTATAATATTAGTAAACTTATATACTACCTCGTAGCTTCTATACTATTATTATAAGCGCTCTAGGCCTAAATAGTCCTATTATAGAAGCCGGCGCCGTCTTGGCGGTAGCTATAGATACTAGAGGTTAAGACCCTAATAATTATCGCGCGCCTAGGCGCTAGGAACTAGTCGATCGCACCGTAAGTAGGTTCTATCCCTACGCCGTTCCTTATACTAACTAGATAGACTATTTCTTCTACCGTACCCCGATAGACTAAGTCTATTTACTATATAGAGCTATATATTATAGAGAGTAACTTATTAGAAGACGAGCGTACTAAGTCCGTATACTTTATATATCGTATATATATAAAGGCCCTAGAGAAAACTAGGATGCTTAGATATATACCGTCTCTACGCCGTAGCGGCGCCTACTAATCTTAGAGTATAGCTATAAGCCTAGCTATAGTACTAACTATATAAAGTACTATATATTAAAGGGGACCTACTTATAGAATACTAAGGAGCTTACTACGTACCCGGCCTTATATAAGGTGTAGAGTTATCTTAAAAAGTTTATACACGAGTCGGTTAATAATAACTTTAGCTATATAACGGACTATAGTAGTCGCGGCCTAGACCTAATAAAGTCTTCGTCCGGTAAGTAGCCGCGTATAAACTCTAAGTTCTACCGCCTATATAAGGACTATAAGTCTAACTTAGAGATTATCTATATCGCGCGATATAACGCTAGTATTATTAGTTAGGCTTCTATAACGCCTTATCGTGGCGCTATAATATTATTTAAGCCGCCGTATTATAGTAGTAGTAACTATAGCTAGATTAGTAGCGTGATTTACTAGATAAATTAGTATATATCCTATAATAAGGTCTAGATAGGTAAGCTATGTACTAGTATCGGCACCTTATAGATATATAAGCTTTATAAGTCTAAATACCTATTCTAACGCGTGACGTAGGGTACTATATAGTAAGTCGTGTCTAGGTTAGCCTACCTAGCGGAGCTACTATCTTACTATCTTATTACTTAGATAGTTATAGAGGATAAGAAGCCCTTATTAGATAGTAGCCGCTTACGCTAACCCCGGTCTATAGACTATAGAGAGTCGCTAACTTAGAGCTCTCGCTATCGCCCTATTAGGCCTCTCCGGCTCTCTATCGCCGCCCCTCCTTATAAGTTCTTACTATCTTATTATTAGCTCTAGACTTCTTCTCGCTACTATAACCGCTTCTAGTTCTATAAGCGTTATAGCCGGTCCCCCGCCTACTATAATTAGTCTCCCTACTATTATAACTAGTTATATAACTATTATAACCGGTTATATAACTATTACCGTCGCTCGGGTAGCTATTAGTACTATTTCTATAAGGATTATTAAGTATCGCGCCGCTATTAGTTACTGGCCCGCCTCTACTATAACTCTCCCGTAGATAAGTACGACTTGCCCTCGCTACCCGCCTAGATTAATAGCCGCTACCGCTATTAGGAGACGGCCTAGGGGAGGACTAGGTAACTAACCTTATATTAGGATTTATAGATAAGGATAGTACCGGCCCTAGCGCCGTATAAATCTAGGATAGAGCTAGATAAATAATCTTTTTATATCTTAAGGCGGGTATTAGTTTATTATTAGGTTATACTAGATACTAGCGTTTAGCGTTTATTTCTTTCTTTTCTAAAATCTCTACTCTTATATTAGGTTATCGGGGCCGCTATAGGCCTATAATAGTAGAGTAATATTACTACTTAGGGATGCGTTAGAGTCGTAGGCCGTTATATAATTAAGCGTCGCTATATCTAGACTCGAACTAGTCTAGCGCCTCGGTATCTTCTACGTCCTTAAGTAGAATCTATATTAGTTATAACTAACCTTTCTACTTTATAAGTACCTATTACTTATTCCGTCTCTATATATTTTTTATATATAGAATATCCTTAATCTTATACTCCGCGACGTCCTCGTCTACTTTATTAAGCTTAAGTACTAGGCCTAGGCGGGTATTAAGCCGCTCTTAGCTAGGTAGGGGGTCCTCTACGGCGCGCTTAATAAGGCTTATATAGACTATTTTATAAAGGTCTCCGGGGAGGTCGAGGGTTACTATTAAGGGGGTAGATTAGACTATAACCCGGTATTTTATCTATAGCTAGTTAAGCTTCCGGCTTAGGCGGTTAGTCTTTATATTCTAGAGGGAGAACTATACTATATTACTAACCTTAAAACGCTCGGCCGGGCGTCGTAACCGGTTTACTAAGTCTTAGGAGCGCTACTCGGCCTAGATAATAGCCGCTTAAGCTAAGGTAGTGCCGTTCTAAAGGTATTTAAGGAAATTTATAGCCTAACCTTTCGCTAAGGTTATAGAGGCGTTAGAGAGTAGCTACTATAGTAATAGTTTAACGTAGTATCCGTTTAGAAGTAAGTTTAGCGCTATACTAGTTACTAATAAGGTATAGTTATTAAGGGCGAGCTAACATGCCGGGAGATATTCCGGCTAGTTAGTTTACTTAAAAGTTACTATAACGCGTAATACGGCCTACACCTTCTAGTTTATATACTTAGTACCGCTATCTATCTACGGGTAGTAGGCCGTAGAGAGGTTCTAGTATATATCTATTATAGAGTAGAGGGTTATCTAGAACTACCTAAGCTAGTCTAAGCCCTAGTCTGTAATTATTAACTAGGGGAACCCCCGGAAATACTATTACGTATTATAGAACCGTATAGCGTAGTCCTCGGCTACTATAGAGATTATCGCCTCTAGCTAAATAAACTTTAAGAGTCGGTCCGTAATAATAAGAAGATATTAGGGCTAGAACGGGTCTAATTAGGGGAGGTTAGTTATAAAATCTATAGAAATTTAGAACTAGAACTAGTCTAGCGTCGGAAGAGGCTAGAGGAGGCTAGAGGCCTTATATTAGTTTATATAGGCTCTATAGTAGTTATAGTTTCGTACGAACTACCGGATATTAGTCTATATCCGCTTCTAGTAGTACTCCCGCTAAATAGCTATATAAGTCTTATTCTTACTAGGATAGCCCACGAGGGGAGAGATATAGAACTTCTAGATAATAGTTATAGTAAGGGGTTTCTACTTAGGTACCTAAATAACCCCCCGCTATATTAGTATTCTATATACTAATATAGCGTAGTCTATAATCTATTTAGTAGTAAGCGCCTCTAGTAGAAAGAGGCGTACTCCGCCTACTACGGCCCTATAGCGGGCCTAGTATACTAGGACTAACCGAATAGCCTAGTCCTAGAGCTCCTAGAGGTAGAGGTCGATAAAGATACTTTATCCCTAGGGGAGATAGGACTCCCCGGAGCGGGTACTTACTAGTACTATTCTAATGGCCCGTAGAGTTATAAGCTGTCCCCTTAGAAGGGACTTTTTAGATAAGTTCTAGTTATAGTAGCTTAGGGTATCCGGACGGGCCGCCTAGAATCCTAGCTAGTATATAAGATTATAGTTAAATAGTATAAGCTAGTCGGACTATTATTACTACTATAGGATAAGAAGGTAAGACTTAGTAAAGTACTCGAGGTTTTTATAGTCTATATAGACTATAAAGGGGCGGTAGACGCTTCGGAGCTTAGGTTTCTACGTCTAGAGGTACTAAACTACTATAAGGAGCTCCTTATTATAGATTATATAGTTCCGCTAAGCGGCCGTAAGGGCCATAGAATAGTAGACTACCGGGTGCTAAATACCCCGAACCTTTTAGAATAGATATCTACCCGTTATATATCCGGAGTAATCTATCTCGACTATTATATCGCGTATCTTATTCTAGGACTAGAGGATTAGCCTAGTAATAAAAGCGTTCTTTAGCGTATTAAACGCGCGGTCCTTAGCCGGGCCCTAGTAGAAGGCTATCCCGGCCTTAGTAAGGGCGTAGAGTAGGGCCGCTATAGTAGAGAAGTTAGAGAGAAAGTTATAGTAGAAGTTTACGAACCTAATAAACCGCTAGACACCCTAGACCGTGGTCGGGGGCTTCTAGTCCTAGATAGCGGTAATCTTCTCCGGGTTAGGGCGGATTAACTCTCTAGCGGTAATAATATAACCTAGGTACCGGACCTCCTTAGTAGCGAAACGGTATTTAGTAAGGTTATAGTAAAGGTCCGCCTTTATAAGGAGAGATAGAATAGTTTTTATAGCGGCCTAGTAGTCTTCTAACGTACCCGGAGTGTATATAAGAATATTATCGAGATACGCTATATAGGTAACCCTAAGGACCCCGCTTAGTACCCCGTTAATATAGTATTAGAAGGAGATAGAGGCGCTAGAGAGACTAAAAGAGAGAACTATCTATTTAAAGAGGCCGAACCGGGTACGGAAGGCCATCTTATATTTATCCCTGGTAGCGACCTATAGTTTATAGAATACCGCCTAGATATCTACCTTACTAAACCACGATATATTACTAATAGTATATAGAGTCTTACGTATAAGTAGTAGCGGATATCGGTCCTATTTAGTAATACTATTAAGGGCTCTATAGTTAATATATAGCCGCTACTTCCCTCCTGGCTTAGAGATAAGAAGTACTAGCGCCCCGGCCGCTAAGGAGCTAGCCTATATCTATCTCTTATCTATAAGATTCGTAAGCTAGCGGCGGAGCTCTATAAGTTATTCCCGAGATATAGTATAGAGGGGTCCCTAGGGGAGGTTTATAGGGGTTCCCGCCGGTATAGACTTAATATAGATATAGTAGTCGGTGTTCCCTCTATAGGGAGATAGCACTAACGCCTTTTCCTTATTAAAGAGATTACGGTAGGCGTATAGCGTTAATAGAAGCGGGCGCCTATCCTCTATAAGCTTAGTCGCGTTCTAGTTAGATACTAGAGGTAACTAGAGGAGTATAAGTTATAGAAGGCGGGTAACGTTACGGATACTAGTAGTAACTACTTATCTATAGCGGTAAGCTATCTCTAGACCCCTAAGAATACGGCCCTTCTTAGTAAGAATCTAGATACTTATTAGATATCTATAGGTATTAATATCCTAGGCTATAAGGCCGTAGGCGTGGTAAAGCGTGATTTTATCTACGTGTATATCGATAACGGCGCCGGCCTAGTAGAGCTATAGGCTTCTAAGAATAAGGTCCCGGTCTAGCCCGGGTACTATATAGACGGTAAGGCGTTATCGCTACCCCGTGATATTATACTAGATAGTAATAACTTCCGTAATCTCTAGTCCTAACACTCTATTAGTAGCGAGAGCTACTCGACGATATAGAACTAAGATATATAACTTAGCTACGTCCGCCGTAAGGGCTAGGCTAACTACTACGAAATACTTATACCCTATATCTACTAAGGCGTCTATATACTTTCTATTCTAGAGGAATAGCGATATAACGGGTAGGGGTCCGTCTATAATCTAAGCGGGCGCACTATCCTCTAGGTCGGAGCCGTTATCCGGGTCGTCTATAGCTTTATTCCTTACTAAATATAGTAATATCCTCTAACCCGGGCTTTAGTAGAGGGCTATACTTCCCCCGCCTTAGAGTTAGAATTAGTATTATTCTAAGCTAGGGCCGTAACCTTAAGCGCTCGTATATTAATAGCGTTTAGATAGCCCCGGTATTAGTAGCTAGCCTAGCTATACCGGGTATACACGCCCGCTATACGGCGCTTCTAGAATAAGTCCTTCGGGATCTATAAAGGAGTCTCTTTCTTCTTAACCCCGTTCTTACTCTTTACTATTAGTAATATAGCTTACTCCTTACCCTTTATCTTAATAGTCTTAATAGTAACCGCTAATATTATCGTGTCGCCGTCCTTATCCTTACTAGATCTATTTTAAGATATAGCGCTTTACCTAGTACGGAGCTAGAATAACTCTATATCTATACTAATATCTCTAAGGCGATCTATAGCGGCCTCGTACTAGTCTAGAAGGCCCCGGTTTAGGGCTACCGCCTAGGTCTTCTAGTTAAGGCCGTCCCGGAGCCGTATAAGCTTCTAGTTATTAGTCTAGTATATTTCTCTAGCCTTCTAGAGGGCGGTATAGAACTATATAAAGTACTCTATGAACGGCTCCTTTATCTTTTATATAATTATATTTAACCGCTAGAGGGCCCGCTCTTTAGTATATATATCTCCGAACTAGAATTTAAGGTAGTCTAAGAACGTATACGGGTTCTAGTCGCCGTTTAGCCCCCTAGTAGAATATATAGCGCTAACCCCCCTCTATATCTTAGGCGCTAGGTTAGTCTAAATAAGGGCTATTTAGTCCCTATAGATACCGATAAAGTTAGTATCCCGGGTAATCTTATACTATATTATAATAGACTATATACGGAAGAGGGCCTTAGATCTATTATACGGGTTGCTAAGGGGGAGAGGCTTCCTCTTAGAAGCCCGGTCGAGTATAATATATAGCGTAGAAAGTAGTAAGGCGGGAGCGCACGTAGAAAAGGCTAGTTTAGATCTATATAGATATTAGAGCGCTACTAGGGAGGAGTCGGGCTAGAGTAGAGACGAGTCGCTATAAGTTAAGATAGCGGGAGTACGGCTATATAACTTAACCGTAAGAAGGCGGGCGTTAATACGTTATAGAGCCGTATAGACGCTATATTTAATATTAGATATCTAAGACTCGCTTACTACTTAGGCGGCCGTAATAGACTTATAGATAGACTATATCTCGTCCCGAAAGCTAAGGAAGGAGTTAGAGAGTTACTATATTAGATTAGAGTCTTACGGGTTAAGACTATCTTATACTATAAGGCCACGTATAGAAAGAGATAATTAAAGTTAAATTAATATAATAGATATAACTAAGGTATTACTATAATAGTAATTAAGATATATTATAATTTAACTTAGAGAGAGTAGGGATAAGCCGTATAGTTATAGCTTTAAGTATAGTCTTAAGCGAGGTCACGTGATACCCCTATACTAGTCTCTATC
>NW_022985570.1:391639-395646 GCF_010093815.1 Pseudovirgaria hyperparasitica
GAGATAATTAAAGTTAAATTAATATAATAGATATAACTAAGGTATTACTATAATAGTAATTAAGATATATTATAATTTAACTTAGAGAGAGTAGGGATAAGCCGTATAGTTATAGCTTTAAGTATAGTCTTAAGCGAGGTCACGTGATACCCCTATACTAGTCTCTATCCGTCCCGGCTCCGTTATATAATACTAGAGATAAGGTAAAGCCGAAGTCTATAACAAATACCTTTTAACCGCCTTTATCTAAATCTTCTAATTCTTATTAGAACTACTATAGAGAGCGGGGCTAGTATAAGTTATAGTATTAATCGGGTTAATTAGTTATAAGATAACGGCTATTAGACTAGCTCTAGTCTTAAGAGTTACTAAATAGTTAAGATAAGTTATAGTAATAAGAGCTGTTATATTAACTATCTTCTCTTTCTTATTAAGTAAATTAACTTAAAGTACTATACTATACACTACTAAGGTAATAGTAGATAAGTTAGTACTATTCTTTATATTTTACTTATAGAGTCTATATAAATTAGACTAGAGATATAGATTCTATTAGTAGAGATAGACCCTAGTAAAGGAGAATATTAATACTATTCTATACGAACGTCTAAGTATTTTAGCTAGAAGGGCCTAATAGTTATATAGTACTATAGTCGTAAGCTATAGCGTATATATATAAAGTAACGTTAGTTTAGGAGCGGGTCTATTAGAGAGTATATCTTTATATTATAAGGGATAATAGAGTATTAGATAATAGCTACTTAAACTACTTAATTAAGGCCGTAGTCTAGGCGTCTAAACTAGATAAGTAATAGAGCGCTTTCTTCTTAAGATCGGATAATTCTAATATAAACTACTTAAGGGTATATCCTCGTAGATACTAAGAGATTTTTAACTTAATAGTTTCGGTTCCTCTAGCTATAGTAGCGTCTTTAATCCGGTTAAGAAAGATATATACGCTATATATATACGTGTCCTAACCGGTAAAAACGACATGTTATAGCTATAGTAGTAGTATATATCATGTATAATTACTATAGGTAGTAGTAAACTAGTCGGATATATAAATACAACCGACCGGATACGTAGATATAAAATAGTATACTTTATAACTAATTTAACTTAACGTATTAATGATCTTAATAAAGTAGTAGCTAAAAATTAGTATCTACTAGTTTATATACTTCGAATATTAAGTTCTCTTTACTAGGCTATCTTAGTTAATATAGTAATACTAGAATAATTACTAGTTTAAGTAACCTCCTTCTTACTATACTACCTATACTAACTACTTTATTATAGACTAGTAAAACGTCCTCCTCCTAGTACACGGTACGAGTAGAATAGACTTATTATATTACTATAAACTTAACTCTCTAGAGCTTAAGAATACTCTATTTACTAGTTATAAGACTATATATAGATCGAACTAGATATCTATAACTCTATTACTTCCGCATTTTACTATTTAGCTTAAAAAGTTTTCTATTATACGCTAGATACTAGTAATTTTATATTTCCTATACTCTTACTAGCCGCTTATAATAACGGCTTATATTACTACTAGAGGACTTAGTTCTTCTAGGGCATTAACTATTTAGTTATAGATAAGTTAATTAATAGGCGTTTAGAAATCTACTACTACTTAAGATAGTACTTAATCGTCTTATTATTAACTATCTACCGCCCTCTACTCTAGAATATCCTTTATAAAGTAGAAGACTAGCTACTAAGCCTTTTCTACTATAGTAGTTAATAAATTACCTAGCGTTATAAGAGGCGTATAACTTATTCCTAAATAACCCGTTAATTTAAGCTTAGTACCCTTTAACTACTAGGCTTCCTAGGGCTTTCTTAAGCTTATTAGACTTAGTTAATTATATAGTAAGCTCTAGTACGGAAGCTACTATATCCAACTACCCTAAACATGCTAGTACTTTAGTAGAATATACTATACTATATTAGGTAGACATAGATACTAGTAATAGCGGCACGCTAGCTAGAGCCCGAATAACTAATAATAGGGACTTTATAGTAAGGTAGTAAGCTATAATTATAGCTATAATTTAGTAGACTCTTACTTAGTAGGCGGGTAGTTCGTGGGATAACGACTAAAATCTAATAGATAGTAGTAAAAACCTACCGTTTAACAATAACGAAGACGGTTAAGGGTTTAGAATATAAGAAATTAGATTCTTCTAACCTAACTTAGATTATAGCTTTAGAGACGGAGATATTATTTTTATTAGTTAGAATATATATATATATATAGCGTATATATCTTTCTTAACTAGATTAAAGACGCTACTATAGCTAGAGGAACCGAAACTATTAAGTAAAAAATCTCTTAGTATCTATGAGGATATACCCTTAAGTAGTTTATATTAGAATTATCCGATCTTAAGAAGAAAGCGCTCTATTACTTATCTAGTTTAGACGCCTAGACTACGGCCTTAATTAAGTAGTTTAAGTAGCTATTATCTAATACTCTATTATCCCTTATAATATAAAGATATACTCTCTAATAGACCCGCTCCTAAACTAACGTTACTTTATATATATACGCTATAGCTTACGACTATAGTACTATATAACTATTAGGCCCTTCTAGCTAAAATACTTAGACGTTCGTATAGAATAGTATTAATATTCTCCTTTACTAGGGTCTATCTCTACTAATAGAATCTATATCTCTAGTCTAATTTATATAGACTCTATAAGTAAAACGCAAAGAATAGTACTAACTTATCTACTATTACCTTAGTAGCGTATAGTATAGTACTTTAAGTTAATTTACTTAATAAGAAAGAGGAGATAGTTAATATAACGGCTCTTATTACTATAACTTATCTTAACTATTTAGTAACTCTTAAGACTAGGGCTAGTCTAATAGCCGTTATCTTATAACTAATTAACCCGATTAATACTATAACTTATACTAGCCCCGCCCTCTATAGTAGTTCTAATAAGAATTAGGAGATTTAGATAAAGGCGGTTAAAAGATATTAGCTAACGTACGTTAGCTACTAGCTATAACTAGCGCTTCTATAGATTATTCTACTAGTTCTAGAATAACTAATAAGCCCTATACTAGCTAGTCTCGGTCTCTTAGTAATAATAGATAGTTTATCTAACTACTATAACTATTCTACTAGGCGTATAATATTTAGAAAGAATTATATAATCTAGACGTTAAAGACGCTTACTATACTAGGGTTAAAGAAGCTTTCTTCTACCTTAGACTAACCGATATAGATACTATTAAACTAGTATAGTTTAGTAACGAAACTAGCCTTACTAGCCTTAACCTACTACCTAGTAATATTAATAAGAGCCTACCTTTATAATTTATAGTATACTAAGTAACTAATATATATCTAGTACGCTAGATCTAATATAATATTTATAATAAGATATTTCTATTACGAAATAAGCTATTTAAGTATCTTAAGAATAGAAAGTATCTTAAGATAATAGTAAACGCTAAGGTTCCTCCATATAATTATATAGTCCTAAGATTAGACGTTATATATTATAATATCTAGGGTAATATAGTACTATTATTAGTTAATAGCCTACTAGACACTAGCCGAGCGTATAAAGAATCATACTATATCTAAGTTAAGGTCTTACTTAGTCTTAATAGCCCCGTTAAATATATCTATCTAGATATAGAAAGCGTTATAATACTAATTAACTAAGCTTTTCTTAAATAGTAGAACTCTAATATCTAAATACTTACCTAACTAGCTATTTCTATTTAGAAAGTAGAGGGAGTTAAGCCTATAAAGTTAACTAAATTTATAGTTATTATACTATTCCTCCTAGGCTAAACGTCTAACGATTTAACTACTATAACTATAAAAGTAATATATAAGGTATATATCCTTAACTATCTATAGGTAGGTCTCCTTCTTAGAATAGATATTATAGTATCTTAGAAGATATATATCTATATAAGTATATATATAATAACTATTAGTATATATAGCGGGATTACTATACTA
>NW_022985571.1:0-4083 GCF_010093815.1 Pseudovirgaria hyperparasitica
TATCTAAATAGAGTTATATAATAGGATCTAGCCGTAATAGACTATTATATAATAAACGGATCGGCGGAGTATAGCTTAAAGATAATAAGAATATAATAATAATAATAATAATATTATATAACTAGGTAGAGTAGTACTCTACAGGCCTATGCCTCCTCTAGTCTAAGCTATTATATAAGAAGAAACCCCATAGGGAAAAACTTCCTTATGTCTATAACTATATCTCGTTAAACCTCTATTTCGTCTTAAGTATATAGCTATAGGGTACGCCTATTAGCCTATAGCCTATATTACCGTTATTTTACCCTTAGGTAGCACGTGTAGGTACGGAGGTTATTAGTTAAGGGCTACCCTTAACTAATAATCGGGGTTCTCCCGGGGTTCTTCTAGTATATATTAGGTTACTACCGGCGTGTGCCGGGTCTCTTCCGGTATATATTTCCGGGTCTACTAGAATTAGAGGAGTAGTAGATATATAATTATCTACCGGGCGACGTCCTTAGAGTACTCATTAAGCTATTATACGATATCGGAGGTTCTTATCGTATAGATGAGCTTCTACCTTTACGTGTAAAGATCGGGGCATATTACGAGATAGTGGTATATTATACCTCTCCGGCCGTACGCCTTATACTATAGAGACACGTTAGGGACGCCTCTCTTATAGAGGTAGTATAGAAGTCCTATGGCGCCCGTTCGGGCTTAGAGGAGTATAGATACCTAGGCCTTTATAAGCCCTTTATATATCTATTTACTCGGCTCCTTCTATGGTCCTCGGATCTACTCTAGGTATCTATCCTACTAGAAGGCCTACTAGGCCCGGAGTGTCTCTTTCTACTTATCTTAGATCTACGACCGTATACTTCGTCCGAGCTCTTAAAGGCTCTATTAGTCTAGAAGGGTATCTAGGTTATCCTTAATCTCTTATACTACTTAGTTTAAGTCTATTTCTATCGGGCACTTATACTATAGTTAAGTCCGGCCTATATATAAGAGTACTTAGTAGTATACGCTAACTCGCGCACGTAGCGCGGCGAAGGTATATTCTATATTTCCTATACGTTCCTATACTTATTATTTAGTAAAGTATACTACCCTCTATATCTAGTAGAAGTTATATATACTTATAATATCTATCTTACGTCGTAGTAGTACCGTATTAGTAGCTTTATATACGCCTAATATAAGACGGAGTATACGGTTCTATATGGATTCGAGCTTTATTCGCCTAGTCTATATAAGGGCCGTGTACTAGCACTCGTGTCCGTACGTAAAGGCGGGTCGTACTATAGATATATATAGCTAGCGTGCCTTATCCCGGGCGGTTCCCCACGTGGAGGCTATAATCTATTATATAGCGGCTTCTACCTAGAGGGCCCTAGAAACGGCGTATGCTATCTATGGTCCCTATTTAAGCTTATTATCGATTATGACGCCGAGTGCGCGTATACTTTATATCGGCGGTTCGTCGAAGGCGTCTATTCTAGAGCGTCACTCGCCTTCTCTAGTAGCCCATTTCCCACGGCGGTTAATAAAGTATATAAGTTAGTACTTTTCGGGGGCGAACTTTACTCCGTGGCGCTTTACCTATTAGACGTATCTCCCGTGGTCTTATTCGAGTCGTCTATATATTTAGCTAGTATTATTATTGATGGCTAGAAGGTATATATCGTCTACGTACCCTACTACCTCTATATATTATATTCTCTAGAGGAGGTCTATAGTAAAGAAGAGGAATAGGATTGGGGAGATAGTACTTCCTTATAGAATACCGTAAGCCGTCTTCTTATACTTACTTCGATATCCGGGGATATATATCTAGATAACTCTTTCGGTGAGGAAGGACTATATAAACCGCGTAATCTACGCGGGTATACGCCTCTTCCGTAAGTTATAGATAAGTCTTATATGGTTTACTTTATCGAATGCGCCGGCTATATCGAGGGAGAGTAGCGTTACTACACGTCCCTACTTCCATACGGTCTAGACGACTTCGAGAATATATTAGATAGCGGTAATTAGGGAGCTTCTAGCCTTCGCCTTCTAGTTTACTAGAAGGAGGTTATATTCCTATACTACGGCGCTTATCTTCTTCGCGATCGTGGCCTCTAGTATCTTCCCGAGATAGAAGAGGAGGGTAATTAGCCTCTATCCTTTCGGGGAGTTAGAGTTCTTCCCTAGTTTCGGGAGTATAACGGTATAGACGGCCCGGAAGCTTTGGGGGTGGTATCCGTTCTTAATATATGCTTGAAATATATAACTAATGAGCGGTAGGGTAGCTAGTATAGTACGTTTAAGGTACCTATTCGGTATCCTATCCGGTCCGGGTGCCTTATTATTCGGGAGTACTTTAATAGCGTCGAGTATATTCTCCTCGGTGACCTCTTAGGGGATATCGATTACGTCTAGATATTTAGTATTATTAATATCTAATAGGTCTACTAGCTCCGGGAGGGGAAATATAACTTTATATAAGATCTCCGTCTTCTCCGGGCTTATAGAGTATATCCTCTCTTAGTATATTAGGGGAGGCATTAGTAGCGGCGGTATCGGCGCGTCTATATCCTTAGCCTACTTTACCATGCGCTATAGCCCTACGGCTTACTATATGTGTTTATTAGTAATCGTGCGCTATTACTTTCGTCGTTTATTACGGAGGGCCCTATCACGATATTATACTACTTCCTTCTACTCTTCCCACGCCTCGGTTATCCGGATGTAGTATACACGTGTGTATAGTCTATAGGCGTCTCTTCTACACTCTCGTATTTAAGGTATACCCCTCGCTTCTAGGGGTCTATACGTTCGGTATGGCACGTGTTTATCTCTCGTGGCTTGGTATGCTTAAAGGAGGACTTACATGGCCTTGTCTATGGCTAGGCCGTTAGATACGTTAACTATAGAGGGGTCTAGAATCGCTAATTCTAGGTCCTCTAGGTATTTATCCTAATTAGTATCCTTCTATAGCTATTTCCTATATTATTCGTTAAGAGTAGAGACGTCTATTACGGTTTCTATACATTCGTGGTCGGAGTCCGTCTATATCCGGCTCGGGCGGTAGTACTATACTCTATAGCTAATGTACTCGGTGGCGAGGGTAAGGTCGAGCGTAGACCCGTCCTCGTCCTATTTATATTTCCTCTAGGTAATCTACCCTATAGGTGTAAGGAGGTATAGGAAGTCATGGCACCGTATATGTAGTTCCCTTACTCTAAGTTCTTCTCTCGCGACGGCTAGGCCTCTCTACCACCTATGGTAGAGATTAAAGTCGCCTAGGAGGATATGTTATCCCGGCGTCGTGGTGCCCTCTAGTATGTTATCTAGCGTAAGCGATCGCTATTAATTATAGATGTTATAGATGTGGATAGGCCCTATACTTATCTAGAGATGTAGCGTTATCCGGAGGTTATCACGTTCGGTATAAGACTATTCTAAGAGCGGGATCGACTTATATATATAAAATATAACTCTCCTATCCGGGCCCGTGGGGTGGATGGTATAGTATCCTAGGTGTGTTATTAGCTTGTTGGTTTGGTAGTGTTTATATGGTTCCTAGATGGCTATTATTACGGCTCCTGTTTCTTCTAGGAGCGTCGCTTAGTTTTCTCGTTTATATTATACGTTCGCCTATATAATGATAAGTATATCTTATACCCTTATTAGGTGCTAGGGAAAGTTCGAGTCTGTATGTTAGTGGCGCTAAGGCGTGATTATCCTCGCGCGGTGGCGGCTTTGAGTATACCCCGGGGTCGGCCTATAATAATAAGAATATAGTATAATTCTTAAAGTAAAGACTAGATAGAGAGAGAACTAAATACATAGAGAGACCGTTCCTTATATATTCCTTCTTATATATTCTAGATCCTTCTCTTAATTAATAATAGGAATCTTCTAGACCTCTAGACGTATATATACGTTCTATAGCTCTAGTAGCTTCCTTAGAATAGAATAGAGTAGAGTAGAACTCTATAGAACTTATAGACTCTATAGTAGAACCTAATAGAACTCTATAGAAGTTCATGTTTCTAAAGACCTCTAGAAGTTTCTAGAGGGTTCTAGAAACTTCTATAAGAGTATAGAGTA
>NW_022985571.1:4233-16026 GCF_010093815.1 Pseudovirgaria hyperparasitica
TTTAGATATCTATCTACTAGTTTTCTAGTAATTTAATTCTTAACTTAATAATATTATATACGTTCTTATTTATTCTATAACTATTAAATTCTAGGTTCTAATTTCCTTTAAGTTACTTAAGTATAGATATTATATATAAATTAGTTTATCTCTCTAAATTATATTAGAGTACCCGAACTAGTAGTCTAGTACTTATTAGTTTAGATACTCTAACCTTTTATATTATATATTACGAGTTTAATTCCGTAGTAGAGTACTTTTTTAGTTCCTTAGTTCTATATTCTTCTCATATATAATAGTCTATATTAGTCTATTCTAGACTTCTCTATATTATTCTATTATAATATATCGCGTCGCGTACCTATAACGGTTATTTATATTTTCTTTACGTTTAGTAACTATATATTACTTAAATTATAGAGCTATCTTATAGAGTTTTCCTAGTATATGTTTAGAATTTATAATTTAATACTTTATTCTCTATAGTATTCTTCTTCTTTTTATAATAGCTCTAATAGTACTAGACTTATAGTAGTAACGTGTTATTCTATAACCTCTATTTATATATAGCTATCGCGGTACTTAAGATATATACCGTAGATTCCTAGGTATTCTTATTCTTAGTATAGTTCTTCTAACGGATTTAATACTTTTAGATACTATTCTTATTAAGTCTATGTTTAATAATATAGTCTACTTTATATATATCTAGTCTATCTTAGGGTATAATAGAGTATAATTACACGTTCGTACGTTTATATATATTAGATTAAAACCTTTTAAGTAATAAGATATAGAATATATTATAGACTTTTATATTATTTCCTAGATTAAGCTTATAGACTCTTATACTAATATAATATTTAATTTAGAAGGGACTAGCCATTTTATAATTAAGCTTTTTATTTACTTGCGATATTTATATATTATAGATATTAAGAAGAACTTTATCTCTCTTCTTATACGCTTAATCTTTAACTAATCTATTATAGTACTTTATATATAACTTATTTACTTACTAGATTATTACGCGATAGTTATATATAGTTTTAAAGATTTTAATCGCTAGTTCCTATACGTAGATATTAATATCTATTATTCGGTTAAACTAGACTATATAAGGTTTAAAACCTATTCTTAGACTATATTCTAGGTTCGCCTAGAAGGGCGTGATATCTATTATACTATAATAACTATTATTATATATAAATTCTACTATACTTAGTAGAGAGGTCTAGTTATCTTATTTAAAATTATAGAATATATAAAGGTAGACCTTAAGCGTTTAGTTCTATTACTCTATCTAACTATCTATTTATAGATAGAATACTATTAATATATTTCTATTTATACTAGCTATTTTATAGAATAATATCTAGAATTTAGACATGAATATACTCCCTTAGTCTATAATAATTCTTTTTAGTATACTATAGACCTTAATAATCTTATTCTAGAATACTTATACTAGTTCTTTTAATATAATTATCTTCTATATAGAGATATACCTAGATATCTTTATAAGTCTATCTATAATAATAAGAATTAAATTATAACTTATTCTAAGTATCTTACTTAGAGGTAAGTTAACTATAAAATCTATAATAATATCTTTCTATATAAAGAGGGGGACTAGTAGAGGCTATAAGTTTCTATATAGCTTATATCTAGATATCTTTATTCTTTAATAAATCGGATAAGTAGCTATCTATTCTTTAATATACTTAGATATATCTTTCTAAAAGTAGTACTAATAAATTAAGCTTAGAGTACGTATATACCTAAAATATTCTACTAGATTAGTATTATAGTATTAGCTAACTATAGTAAATCGTACGTTATCTATTAGTATATAGTACTTTCTATTATAGTAGAGTAAGCCGTCCACGAAGGTCTACTTATAGTCTACTTTATTCTATAATAATCTATCTTACTATATTTTATATAACTTTAGAACTATTAGGTCTATCTTTTATAGATCTATAATTAACTAGATAAGGTCTACTTAATATATATACTAGGTACTATCGCCCTCCCTAATAGTACCGATAAATAGCTTACTAGAGACTTTAGTACCGTGTCTTTAGTTACTAGCTTCGGTCTTATAAATTTAATTACTAGTATTAGTATTAGTATCTCGCTAATTATTAGATAACTTATTATCTAACCTTATCCTTAAGAGTTAGGTCTATAGCTACTCTAGAACCCTATAGCTACTATAATTCTAGGCGCCTTCTTTATAGTTAGGTCTTCTTAATATTCTATTAGCTAGGTTTATACTTTTAGATTAATAGTAGATTATAAAGTAGAAATTTATAAGCTACTTAGCCTATCGAACCTATTAACGATTTAAAACTATCGTACTTATAAACCCCTTTAAGTTATAGTAATTAGTTAGTAACTTAACGTTATATATAGTACCTTTAAGATAATATTACTACTACTTAAATGACTCTACTATTACTAGTAGCTCTTAGTTATAAATAGTATATCTAGTCTTAACGTTAGCTATCTTACGCGAGAAGAACGTAACTAGATACTATTAGACCTTTTTAGACTCTATTAGTCTAGGCTAGAAGAGTATACCCGAGATTATAAATTCTAATATATTAGTTTCGACGTGAATAGGTTTAGTTAGATCGAAGTGCACTAGTAATAGGGCGGTTATAAATACTTCTTTAATCTTCTCGAAGAATATTCTTTCGACCTTAGTTAATTTAATAGGTTATAATTTAATATTACGCTGTTTCTATCTACTACGGACCGTAATAGACGAGTTAGTAGTAGTAGTATACGTATTAAGTAGTGCGGCTAAACGGGAGAAGTATTTAATAAATTTTTAGTAGTAGTTAGCGAAGCTAATAAAGACACGTATATCTTAAACGGATTTTAGTTTCGACTAGTCTATAATAGTAGTAACTCTATCTCTCTCTATAGTTATACCTTAATTAGTAGTAACGAAGCTAAGAAAGTTAATATAGTCCTAATGGAACTCGTATTTAGATAGCTTAATATATAGCTTATACTTTTCTAGCCTATCTAGGACTATATATACATGCTAGATATGCTCCTCCTCGTTATCTAAGAAGATAAGGATATTATCTAGATATATAATATATGTCGTGTCGAGTAGGCCTACTAGCGCGTTATTAATATACGCTTAGAAGGTGCCTAGCGCGTTAGTTAGTCTAAAAGAGACCATAGTATACTTAAAGTATCTATAACGGGTTCTAAAAGCCGTTTTCTATTCGTCGCCTTCCTTAATACGAAGGCGATAGTAGGCGTTATATAGATTAAGCTTAGTAAAGATCTTTACGCGTCCTAGTCTATTAATAGACTCGGAGATAAGAGATAGTAGATAATAATTCTTTCGTATAATATTATTTAGACTATAGTAGTCGATATATAGATAGAGGCTTCTATCCTTCTTCTTTATAAAGAGAATTAGAGCTCTAGCTAGGGATATACTAGGTCTAATCTATCCTTGCGTAAGGTTCTTTTCGATATATTCTCAAAGGGCTTATAACTTAGATTCTAAAAGAGGGTAGATAGGTCTATATAGAGGTTACTAGCCGTCTTTAAGATTAATAGTAAGGTTAGTAGATTAGTATTAAGGTAGTTTAGAGGAATTAATCGCTAACGCGATATATTAGTATATTTTATACTAATATAGTAGGTTTTCGTCTACTTTAATACTAAGCTTACTATTTTACGTAAGTAAGAGTATATAGATAGTAGAGATCGCCTTCTTATAATCTTTCTAGAATTATTCGTCGTTAATAAGCTATACTAGTTCCTATTAAGGTAGATTTATACGCTAGCTAGCTGTCTTCTTAAGGAAGTCTAGTTTTAGATTATATTTCTTAAGCCACGGTATACCTAGGATTATATTAAAGGGACTATCTACTACGATAAAGGTTAAGTAGTAGAGTTTCTATTTCCCTCCGCTATCCTAGATACTATATTTAATACTATAGATACCGTATAACTTAATGGGACCGTTAATACTATAGAATATAGTATCTATTAGAGCTTAGATATCGGCGTTAAGTTCTCGTGCTCGTTAGATTAATATAATATTAGTAGCCGACCTACTATTAAGTATTATAGTCTAATATTATCTATAAGGGACCTTAATAGATCTAGTCTATAGTTCGATATACTATTTAGCGGATTACCTCTCTATTATAGTCGTGTCTATAAGTCGCGAGGGTTTCTTATAGACTATTAGTTTTTTATATTCTATACTAGGTAGTTAGGCGCGATGTATCCTAGCTACTAGCACTTATAGTATATAACTAGTTAGTTAGTTATATTAGTACTCGGTAGCTTCCCTAAACGGTACTTAGATACTATATAGCCTATTCTACTATAGGTATAGTAAGTAACTTTAGGTCGTTTATATGAGTCGGTCCTTATATCTTAATATATTAATTAGTAGAGAGATCCACGATATAATCCGTGTGGTTTTAAATTTAAGGTATAGTAGTAGCCTTATAACGTCCTACAAGATCTATTACTAAATTAGTTTTAGTTAGACGATTTTACGTTAGATTAGATCGTTAGGGATAGTCGTGTACTAGCGCGGTATTAATTATTTATTATACGCTAGTATCGCTCCGCGAGGTTTATAAGAGCTTAGAGGTCTATAGAGATTATTATTATAAGGTCGAGACGGTCCTTTATATTTAGGGTAAGGGACCGTTTAAAGTCGTCGCACTATTAAATTATATAATCTTCTTCGGCTTCTCTCTAGAGGGGCCGAAGGTATTTAAGGAGTTATAATAGTAACTAATTATCTCGTTATCGAGTCTTAAAGTTATAGCCCTAGGCCTAGTTACGTCGTTTAGCCCTATTACTAAAACATTAGAGGAGAAATTTAGTAAACGTGTCCTAGTTATAGGTATCCTTAGAATATTTAATTTAGTATACTATCTAACGTTCTAAAGGCGTTAGGTTAAGGTATTTCTAGGCGAATCTAATTTTATCGCTATCGTTCGTGAATAGATAGAAGAATCGGCTATATTAGTAAGCCTATATATAGAAACTCTTTCTACTTTTACTATTAAAGTAAGGTAGTTTCTTAGATTAGGGTAATTAGGATAGTAGTAGACTAGAATAGATTATTTTAGTTAGTATAGATCTATATAAATATAGATTAGTCGTTACTAGAACTAAAGCGCGTAATATAGCTTTAAGTCTCGTAGTATATTCTTAAGCTTCGTCGAGTTTATATAGTTATTACTTAAGTTAAATCTATTATTACCTCTCTTCGTGTAGTCTAGTATATATATTATTATAAGGTATAGTTAACGTTAGGCGATTCTAATAGATTAACTCGTTAATATTAATAAGGTCTAGCCTCGTGTTAAGGTTAGGTCTAGTATAGTTTAAACTAGACCGAGATAGAGTATAATAGACTCTATCCTTATATTCTATAATATCTTCTATAGTTATACGGAATATCGTGCGAGTTATCGGTGCGATAGCCTATAAGGTATAGTTATTAGTAGGGGTAGTTATAGGTAGACTATTCTCCTCGTTTAGGTTAGGAGAAGGTCTACTATAAGAGGCGGTGTCACGAGTATTATAATAAGTAGTTCGAGCTATTTCTATAAACTACTATTATACTATATAAAGGGAAATTAAAATATAAGAATTATAGACGTAGAATAGTAGTCTAATAGGTTATAGAAGGATTTAGAAATATATTTAAAAGGGTAGTCTACTCTTATAATAAGGTTAATTTCTAAAGAGTAGAAATTAAGTATATATAGTCTACTTATATAGTAGTCTTACTTAATCTAGCTAACTTAACCTAGGTCCACCTATCACGGACCGTACTAGACTATAGTAGTCTAGTTAAGTCTATTCTAGTATTAGCCCTAATACTAAGAAGGTTAATATAATCTACTATAGAGATAAATAATACTATATTAAATAATAGAGATCCTCTATAATTAGTATTAAATCTAGCTATTTCTAACTAAGAAGTAGAGATATTAGACTAAATTATAGAGATTTCTAATAAAGAAATAGTAGATATACTAAGTAACTTCTAATAATAAGAAGCTAGATAATAAGTTATAGCGGAGCTATATAAGGTATTATAATAAACTATTACTAAACTATAGAAGTATATTACTAATTAAGTCTAGAAGATTTAGATACTTAAAGAATAGACTAAATATATAAAACTCCTTATAAAGAGATAAGAACTTAAGAAGTCTCTTAAAGAACTATACTAAATAATAGTAGATAAATAACTTTCTATACTAATTTAGATAGAATTAGTTTACCTACTACTAGAGTTATAATAATCTACTATAATTCTAGCTACTTCATTACTAACTTACTCTATTCTATCTCTAGATATACTAAAATCGATCACGTTACTTCTTTTACATCCCTAAGAGGCCAACTTGGTCCATTCGGGGTAATATAGTAAGATACACACCTTAATCGATAGAGTATACCGAGTACACCAACTACTACTATACGCACGTACGTGCAGCGTCGAAACCAAGACGCTACCGCCGTATAAAGATATATATATACCCTCTTAAAATCCTCACGGAGATAGAGGCACGGACCACGCTACTAGAACGCCGACACGCCGACCCCCTTTTATTAGTTAAGGGTAGCCCTTAACTAATAAATATGGCGGCCTTAGGCACCGACATACCCCGGCATATACTAGATATACCCCTACCGGTATAATAGAAAAGACTATATAGCGATATTACCGAGGGTAGCTATATACCTATCTAAAACGTAGAACACACCTAAAGGCGCACGCCGCTATAGATAGATAGAATAAAGGGGACCCCGAGAGGGGAAACCCTCCTAGATCGTATTAACTACTAGGTAGTACGTGTAGAGAAGGAAGCCGGAGAGGGCTAGAAGACCCTCCTATATATATTCTAGAACCTTATCTAGAATCTAAAGGGAATTACGGAGGAGGAGAAGAAGATATAACTAGGAGGACTAGAGGGTAGGCTCGACCGAATAGAGGCCAGCCTACGTAGAATCTAGGAGAAACTTACTTAAGGTAAGCGCCCTAGTACATAGGTATAAATAGTAGTAATACCGGAGACTATACTACGGGCCCTCCGGACCGGCGACGTGGCGTATAGTATATATATTATAATCTAGGATAAGGATACCCTAGCATAGGTCTAGCGAGCATCCCTAAAGGACATAGTAAGTAAGATTAATAAATAAAAGGGAATATAGTTAAATGTCGTTACCGCTAAACTCACGCTAGAAGAAGTAGTACTTACTATGATAACGAATATCATGTAGTAGACTATCTCACGCGATCCGAACGCGATTAGTAGTATCTTCCTAGGCGTCTCTATTAGGGCGGCCACATACCCGATATAGATATACTCTATGCCCGTAAGCGGATAGGTTATTAGAGAAGAGGATATCACGCGGATAGAATAGTTAAACGAGCGAAAATACCTAGAGATTAAGATTATAAGAGTATGGTAGAAGAATATATAAGGGATTAAAACTAGATTAAAGGTATACTCTACTATAATAGTGGAGCTTAAGGACCCCGCCCTCGCGTATTAAATTATATAAGAGGGATTCCTAGTAGAAGGGGAGCTTCTTATAGCGGAACCATGGGATAGAGCATAGGCGATAACATAGTACTTTAACTATTAGGGATACGGGTATACGGCATAGCGGTACTCCTAAAAGACTAGGTGTAGGTAGTATCGATAAGAATATAGTACCTAGAAGTGCCCCCACGGGATATAAGGAGAGGGCTAGAGAGATAGGGACACGGCGAAGTACTCTAACTACGACGGCAAGTACCCGTCGTGGTTAGCTATATACGCGAAACGCAAATAGGTTACCAAATACATCTACTTAATCCGGATAAAGGGAGTAAGGTAGCTATAAACGATGCGATCTACTACCGTTCCTCTCTTTACTATAATACTACTACTATAGACTACCTCCTCACGAGGAAGCGGTTAGGAATAGTAAACCATCCCGAGAAAGCTAATAATAGGACGGCCCTAAGGAATTACCAAGGCCGCCACCGTACGAGAATAGTCGCGACTTAGAGGAACGAATATATAGGCCTATACATTCCCTAGCACCCAATAAGAGACCAAGACACACTTCTAATTATATAGGCAAACGTATAGTATAAACGTAAGAACTAGGCGATACTCCTCGAGGAGACCGGAGCTATAATACTTACTATACAGGAGCTATATAAACACTACTAGACGAACAAACTAACAACACACCTAGGATATTATATAATACACCCCCTAGGACCGGAGAGGAGAGTCCTCTTCTATATCTATAAGTCTATCCTACTCTTATTATAGTCGTATACTAAACGGGATAACCTTCGGATAATACTATACCTCTAGATGAATATCGGACCCCTCCATATATATAATATATATAATTAGAACCGATCGCTTTAGGCGGATGACATACTTAAGGGCACTACCGAGCTAGGATAATACATCCTCCTAGGAGATTTCAACCTCTATTATAGCTAGTAGGGTGGACTAACCGTCACCCGCGAAGAGCTTCGAGCTAGAGAACTACGCACCTAATGCTACGGCTTTCTATATCTTCTTATACTAATAGGATAGATTACCTAGCGAAAACATAAATAAGATAAGGGCGGATCTACACTCGACCTCACCCTAGCTACTAGATACCTTTATAATAGGACTTAATACTACCGCCTAAGCCTTATATAGATAGACTCCGACCACGAATGCATGGAGACCTTAATAGACGTATCTACCCCTTAAGACTAACGAGGGCGATAGCTATAGAAGGATACTAACTAGGAAAAGTACCTAAAGGACCTGGAATTAACGATTCTAGACCCGTCTATAGTTAATATATCTAATGGCCCGGCCATCGACTAGGCCGTGAATATACTCCTATAGGCGTACTAGGGAGCAAGAGATAAACACGTGCCGTACCGAATATATAGACCCCTAGACCCGAAAAGTATACCTTAAGTGCGAGAGCATAGGCGAGAAGTCCGGAGATTATATAGACGCGTATACTATAACCGTATACCTAAAGCGTAGGATGAATAGAGAGAGGTAAGAAGATAACGAGATAAAGTCCTCCGTAACAAGCGACGTAAATAGTAGCGTATAGTTACGGATAGATACACACGCAACACCACTAGACTATAGTATATAGTAAAATGGGCCAAAAGCACCGCCTCCCCGACACCTATACCACTTATACCTCCCCTTATATATTAAGAAAAGACGTACTCTACGAGCCTCGAGAAAACAGAGATCCTATAAGAGGTTATATTCCCTCTCCTAGAACCCGTAGACCTATTAGATATTAACGGCACGGAATACCCGGAAGCCGTAAGTATCCCTAGAGAAATTACGGACGACGATATACTTAGTACTATTAAGACACTCCCGAACGACAAAGCGCCCGAGCTAGACGGAATTCCGAATCAATATCTTAAGAGGACTATATAGGCGACCTTACTAATTATAGACTATATATTCCGAGCGTACGCCCGTATAGGATACCACCTATAGAGCTTCCGAACCGTATATATAGTTATACTTCTAAAACTAGGGAAGAGCCTAAATACGCCGAAGGGATAGAGGCCGATCGCCCTTCTCTTCTACCTAGGCAAGGTACTAGAAGCTACGATTACTAAGAAGATAAGCATAGTAGTATAGGTACACGGCCTTCTCCTAGTAAACCAGAAGGCGAAGGTAGAAAGCTCCCTAATTATAGCCATTTAACACATCCTCGAGGTTATCTAGACTATATAGAAATAAGGACGAGTCGTTACGCTACTCTCCCTAGACATAGTAGGGGCGTTTAATAAGGTAAACCATATAAGACTTATCTATAACCTCCGGATGAGGCGAATACCTAAGTAGATTATATAATTTATATAGTCCTTCCTCGCGTAAAGGACTACTTAAATATATATCCCCGGATACCGAAGCGAATATAAGGAGACGGTATACGGCATCCCGTAAGGGAGCACTATCTCCCCGATCCTCTTCCTCTTCTTTATAGTAGATCTCCTTTAGAGAATAGAATATATAGAGGTAGTCGGATACGCGGACGATATATACCTCCTCGCGGTCGATAGTAGTACTAGTAGAACATGTACACGACTCGAACGAGACCACGAGAAATGCGTCTAGTAGGTAAAGCACCATAGAGTAAAATTCGCACCTAAAAAATACTAGCTTATATACTTTATTAACCGCTGTAGAGGATAGGCTACTAGGGAGGGGGCACGTCGCCCCTAAATCGACGCCTTTATAGAACTACTAGCATAGAGTATACACGTACTCGGCGTTATAATCGATAATAAGCTAAAATAGGGACCATAGGTGGCACACGCCGTCTCTAGAGCCCTCTAGGTAGAAACCGCTATACGCCGGATTACGGTATCTACGTAGGGAATAGCCTAGGATAAGACGAGATAGCTATACGTCTCCCTAGCACGCCTAGCCTTTATATACGGACACGAGTACTAGTATACGGCCCTTATATAAGCTCGGCGGGTAAAGCTTAAGTCCATATAAAACCGTATACTCCGTCTTATCTCCGGCGTATATAAAGCTACTAACATGACACTCCTCTAACGCGAGACAAACGTAATAAGTATATAGGACTTCTACTAGATATAGAGACTTATATACTTTACTAAATAATAAGCATAAGAACGTGGAGGAGATAGGGTATATACCTTCGCCGTACTACGTACACGTATCCGCGCGCATTACTAGGCCCTCCCTACTATAGAATAAACTCGAGTATAATATAAATACTATATAGAGGTAGACTCGAGCTAGACCGCGTAGGAGGTTCGAAATAACCCGGATACCGTCCCGAGCTAATAGAACCCTAAGAAGCTTAGCCGCATTATACGGTTATAGATCTAGGATAAATAGAGGGAGATACTTAAAGCCTAGTAGGCCTCCTAATAGGATAGGTATCTAGAATAGATCTAAGGGCCTTAGAAGGAACCGAGTAAATAGATGTATAAAGGGCTAACGAAGGCCTAAGTATCCATACTCCTCCAAGCCCGAATAGGCGCTATAGGCCTCCTATATTACCTCTACTAGAGAGGCGTCCTAGATGTATCTCCCTAGTGCGAGGACTACGGCCGGAGAGGCATAATACGCCACTACCTCGCGACGTGCTCTAGCCTATATACCCTAAGATAAGCCCTCGTCCGTATGATGAGGACCTCCGATATCACGCGATAGCTTTATAAATACCCTAAGGACGTCGCCCGATAGATGCTCGTATACCTTTCTCTCCCCTAGTTCTAGTGGACCCGCGTATATATACTAGAAGAAGCCCGATATATACTAGAAGAACCCCGGTATACGTCGGAAGAACCCCGGGAGAACCGCGATTATTAGTTAAGGGCAGCCCTTAACTAATAATCTCCGTACCTACACGTGCTGCCTAAGGGCAAACCATTATAATATAGGCTGTAGGCCCATGGGTAGCCTCTAGGGCTATATATATATAAAGAACGAGAGGATAGATAGAGCGTAGTCATGGATATAAGGGAGTTTTTCCTATTCGTAGGTTTCTTCTTATATAGTAGCTTAGACTAGAGGAGGCATGCGCCTGTAGAGTGGTACTCTACCTAGTTTACCAATATTATTATTATTATTATTATTATTATTATTATACTAAAATCTAAAGATCTAACTATATTTATAGAGAAGAACTAAAAGGAGTAGAAAGACTAGAAGAGAAACTATAAAAAGTACTTCCTTAATA
>NW_022985571.1:18031-27103 GCF_010093815.1 Pseudovirgaria hyperparasitica
TAGCTTAGATAGTATAAGCTCTATATAAAGTTATCTAAATATAAGTTCTACTAATAAGAAGTTATATTTCTTAGCTTTATTATAATATATAGTAGTCTAAAAATAGAGCTAGAGCGTATAAAGACTATTATAGAATAGCTAGAATCTACTACTATATATTAAATTAGAATATTTATAGGTTTTATAAACTATTATTATAAATTTATTATAGACTTCTTATAAATTATAGTACTACTTAATAAACTTACTAAGAATAGTAGTAAAATCTCTATAGATAGGCGAGTATAGTATAAAGCTATATATTCTAATTATTAAAGAATTACTTTATAACTATACTAATTCTTAGGTATTTTAATTCTAAGAAGTATATTTAGGTTAAAACTAATATATTAGAATTTATAATTACTAGAATTATTAGTTAACCGTATAAAGATATAAAAGATAAGGTATAATAGTACCTAGTTACCTTCTTTTTCTATAAAATAGTAGATATAGAGACGCGTTATAATATATATAACTAGAAACTACTTATAATTATTAAGAGTTTTAAGTAATAGTAATATTATTTAGAAGGTTCTATATATTAGATCAAATTATTATCGGATTATATAAATCTATATTACTTTATATTAACTAAGATTCTTAATTACTAATAAGTATATTAGACTAAGTAGATATTAATATTTAACTTTAAAATCTTATATAAAGCTAGAAGAGAGAATAAAGCTAATCCTCTATTATAGTATAAAGATTATAAGAAATTATTATAGAATAATATAGATAGTTAGTATAATTTAGACTATACTATACTATAGATACTATAAGACTAGTTATCTAATAGAATACTAGAAGCTAGAATACTTTTAGTAATTCTCTATAGAAATTAGAGTAGGTATTAAGTAATCTAAATAAATATCTAAGAAACTAAGAAAACCCTTAAAGACTTAATTAAATCTATCTAGAATTCTAATATATTAATAAAGAAAGTTATAAGTATAAAAGGAAGTACTATAGATCTACTATAGTTATTAAGGTAGAAATAATAATTAGATATAATCTACTTCTAAGACTAACTCTACGTACTAGAAGGCGGCTTATAAATTAATATTTTAAGAGAATAGTATAATTATATATTAGTAGAATACTTTAGTATTATAAGAATAGTTAATTTAATCTAAAGAATATATAACTAGCTAGGTCTTTATAAATATATAAAGAACTATATAAAAATATATAACGTTTACTAGTATATAAAAGTATATAGATACTTACTATATAGTAAATTAAGGCTATTATCTATACTAAAGAAGATATAGAAGGAATTATTAATAGATTTTATTATAGATCTACCCCTAAGTAAGTATTTTAGATATATTTATAATAGTTTACTTATAGTTCTAGATAGATTTATAAAGATATTATACTATATCTCTATAAGAAAGATAATCTAAGTACTAGATCTTATAGATATACTACTCTATAATATAGTTTAGCTTTATAGTATACTAAATAGTATAGTTTTAGATAGAGGTCTATAGATAATATCTAAATTTTAGAAGAACTTCTACTATATACTAGGAATTAAGTAGAAACTTAGTACTATATTCTATCTATAAATAGATAGATAGATAGAGTAGTAGAATTAGATAGTTAAGATATATTTATATATATATTATAACTATAAATAGAATAACTAGATAAGGTTAGTCTATATTCCGGAATTTATATATAATAATAGCCAATATATATTAATCTATATAAGTCCGTTTAAAGTAAACTTTAGTTAAAACTATAATATATAGTTCTTAGAGACTTAGTTTAAAATAGAATAACCTAATATTAAAGTAATAGAAATTACTATAGAACTATTCTAAATATAAAGAAGTATTATAAAGTTACTATAAGATACTATAGACTATAGTAAATTATACTATAATAAGAGTAGAAAACCTATAATCTTTAATATTAGAGATAAAGTTTTACTAAATAGTAAGAATATTTATAGTATTAGACTAAAGCAGAAGCTTAACTATATAATAATAGATCTATATAAGATTACTTATATAATTAATAACTAGGTATATAAGTTAAAACTTCCTTCTATATTAAAGATTTATAATATATTTTATATTATACTTCTTAAGCTATTTTATATCTTATTATTACTAGATTATTCTAAATAGATACTATATAAAGTAGTTATATAAGAAGGTATAGATATCTATAAAGTTAAGTAGATACTTAGCTAATAATATACTAAAGATAATATATAGCTATATAAAATTTATTAGAAAGGATATAATTCTAATAAAGATACTTAGAAACCTATAGTAAATATTAGTAAAGTAGTAATATTAGTATATAAGTAGTAATTAGTAAAGAAGGCCGTAGAATTATAGAGAATTATACTAAAGTATAATAATTTAATATTTTTTAGTATAGTTTAGTACTAAAGATAGCTATCTAAAAGAAAGAAGATAAAAGAAATATAGATCTTTAAAATATTCTAAGAAATTAATAAAACTTCCTTAGAAAGTTTAAACTTAGAACTCTCTTAGAAAGTTTAAACTTAGAACTCCCTTAGAAAGTTTAAACTTAGAACCCCCTTAGAAAGTTTAAACTTAGAACCCCCTTAGAAAGTTTCAACTTAGAACTTTAAAAATTTAACTAAAAAAGAGTCTTAGAAAAATAATTTACTAAGAGAAATAGATATTAAAAATCGGTACTAATTAGTATAGATTAGTATAGATTACTAAAGAGATTAAAGAAGTTATTATTAAAGAAAGATAAAATTAAGAAAACTAGAAAAAAATATAGAGATCTATATAAATCTATATAAACTTATACTAATCTATCTAGAAGAAGTAAGATTACTTTAAAATTAAAACTAAAAACTAAAAATACTAGATAAAAGAAATATATTAGTACTAATTAGTATAGATCTAAACTAATTAAGTTAGAATAGAAGTGGAAGAACTAATTACTATAATAACTATATCTAATTTCTTCCGCTAATTCTTAGTTAATATAGTATAGAGCTTTATAATATAGGTCTCTAGCCTATTATTCTAATACTATAAACCCTATATAGTATATCTTATAACTATAAACTTCTCTATAGAAATCTATAGAGTAGTAGAAACTAGAGTAGAGAGAGATAGACTAGTATAGATATACTAAGAATTATATAAATTAGTAAAAAGATTCAATAATTAGTATAGAACTATATACCTTTAGTATAGAAACTTCTAGATTAGAGCTATCTTCTCTAAATTTATAGCTCTTAGATATATATAAGAAAGGAATCTTAGTCTTTTTACTAGAACCTTTTCTAGAAATCTTAATATTACTAGTATATAGAAAGAAGTCTAAAGTAGTAGAGATCTTAATACTATTATAGAGATTAATATATATTAGTAAGAATCTATAATAATTTAAGAAAAATAATATTACCTAGTAATTATAGTAATAATATCTATAGTAGATTCTAATAAATCTTCGCGGATTATATTAGAATTATACTTCTAGATATACTTCTTACTATAGATATATAACTTATAGAAAGTCTTCTCTAAGATATTATAATTAGTAGTACTATACTTCTTATTAGTAGAGGTTACTAGAGGCCTAGTAGTAATTTATACTAATATAAGTAAATCTATATAAAGTTTCTTAAACTTATTTAAATACCTATAAATAATAACGCTTCTTAGTTATATAAGTACTATAAGTTATAGAATTAGTACTACTATAAGTAGTATATAATAGAAAGTAATAACTATAATAATATATAGCTAGATTATTAGAGCCTAGCCTAGGTTAGAGTAGATTAATAGCTTTTAATATGTTAGTAATATATATAAGATAAGAATTATTTAAAGGTATCTATTTCTATACTAATTACTTCTAAGTATTAAGATTTTAGAAAACTATATTATAATTACTACTAATTTATATAGATTCTTATAGATTATTATTATTATTAGCTAAGTATACTATAAAATTAGTAAGCTATATAAATTATAGTAAATTATAGTAAATCTATATAAATCTATATCTATAAGAATTAAATAATATATCTAATAATCTAAAAAACTCTATAATAAGTTATAAAGTTTTTTAAGAAAAGGAATATTTCTAAGGAAAGATTTTAATATAGATAGTATCTAGACTTATCTAATTATATTATATAATATACTAGGTCTAATTAGATAATTCTACCTATATAAGAATTTAGAATAGATAAAATCTAGTTTATTAGAAAAATACTTATATAATTTTTAGATTAGCTAATATCTATATATATCTAAGATAAAGTATAGAGAATAACTAAGGTCTTATAAGACTTAGAATAGAAATATAGAAATAGATAATAATCTAGGTTACTAAGGGTAGCTCTCTAAAGAGAGGGGATACTTATTAGAACTTAGCTTTAGATATAATCTAATCTATATATACCTTAGCTAATATAGTTAGAAGATAGTATAAAGGGTAGTAAACGGTTATATACTAAATAGATTAGTATCTCTTTATATATATACTCTTAGATTCCTACTAAAAGACTTTAATAGTAATTTATTCTATAATAGAATATACTCTATTATTCTATCTAACTATACTACTATCTAATAACTCTATTCTTATATATAGTCTCTAGGCTTTGTATCTACTTTTATATATATAAGGTATATCTCTTATATCTAGAGGCTTATATATTTAGTATAGTATATATTTATCTCTTAGGTCTTAGAAGTCTTAAAGAAGAACTTATATAGCTCTATCTATAGCTAGGCTATTAGATATATTAACTATAGAGAGATCTAGAATTAGTAATCCTAGGTTCTCCCTATATTTCTCCTAGTTAGTATCTTTCTAGAGCTATCTTCTCTACTATTTATTAGATATATAGATATCTATTATAGTCTCTATATACTTATAGTTAGAGTCTATCTATATCTTACTTAGATAGTAGTATTATACTCTATAGCTTATATATTCCGTAGTAAGAGTAAGGTTAAGTATAGATCTCTCTTTATTCTATTTATATTTTCTCTATATAACTTATCTAACTAGTATAAGAAGGTATAGAAGGTTATAGTATCTTATATATAGTTCTCTTACCTAGAGTTCTTCTCTTATAACTATTAGATCTCTCTACTATCTATAGTAGAGATTAAAGTTATCTAGAAGAATATATTATTCTAGTATTATAATATCTTCTAGTATAGTATCTAGTATAAGTAATTCTCTCTAGTTATAGATATTATAGTTATAGAAAGACTCTATATTTATCTAGAGGTATAATATTATCTAGAGATTATCTTATTCTATATAAAATATTCTAAGAGTAGAATTTATTTATATATATAGAATAGAACTCTTCTACCCGGGCCTAGAGAGTAGATAGTATAGTATTCTAGATATATTATTAGTTTATTAGTTTAGTAGTATTTATATAGCTTCTAAATAGCTATTATTATAGTATCTATCTCTTCTAGAAGTATAGTCTAGTTCTCTTATTTATATTATATATTTATCTATCTAATAATACGTATATCTTAGCTTCTTATTAGATACTAGAGAATACTTAAGTCTATATCCTAGTAGTATTAAGGTATAACTATCTCTATATAGTAGCTATCTTAAGAATATTCTAGGGTCAACCTATCTTTCTCTATATAGTATACTATTATATATTATTCTTACCCTTTTATAGATTAGTTAGTATAGTTATAGATAAGGTTAGAGTAGATAGTAGAGGCCTTATAGTCTAGTATATCTACTACGCTTCTCTTATCTTTATAGTATTAATATACTTAGTAACTTATTTATATTTTATATATATTACTAACTATAATAGATAGTTTCTATTATAGTTAGAGTACTTAGTAGTATCTTTATTATATATATACTTACTCTAGACTTTATATAGATATTTTTAGATACTATAGTTCTATTAGTACTATCTATAGATAGTCTTCTAAGAGTATCTCTATTTAGTATATCTATATCTCTAATAGTGAAAGTATTAGATTATTATCTATACTCTATTCTATAGTTCTATTATAAATAGCTCTCTCTTAGCTAAGAAGTCTTCTTATATAATCTAATAGATAATAATAGAGTCTTAGAGCTCTACTATTATAATAGAGTATTTTTTTAATTTTATCTTAATTCTCTATATATTCTTCTAGTATATTTATATAATCTTAATTCTAGAGTACTTCTAGTTATTAGATTACTCTATTTACTTAATATTATTAGTACTAATAATATATCTCTAGATAGAGACTATATATATCTATATTAGATATATATTAGTATAAATAGATATACTAGAGAAGATATTATTAATTATATTTAGATTATAGAAGATAGTCTACTAGACTATATTAGTAGTAGTAGTTAGTACTATATCTTCTAGAGTAAGTTTAGCTATAACTATATTTAACTATATCTCTTTTTATTTATTAATCTTATTAATAATATTCTTTAGAGATATCTTCTAGATCTATATAAGAACTTTCTTATTCTAGATAATAATCTATATATTATATATTTCTTCTATAGATATTCTTAGTATTTAAGTTATTCTAGCTATACTATCTAATAGTACTATAACTTATATCTAAGTAGCTAGGTATTTTTTCTAGGTAAGACCTTCCTAGATTCTTAGTAGACTAGCCTTAATCTAGTCTAATCTAGATTCTAGACTTACTTCTAGTATTTATTTTACTTCTATAATAAGCTTCTTAATATTCTAGACTAGACTTTAGAAGATATTAAGAAGGGTAGTCTCTTCTTTCTTAATTTTTCTCTCTATATATACTATCTAGTAGTTAATTTTATCTAGAAGAGTATCTCTAGCTAGAGTCTCTTTCTTTTTCTTTATCTATAGTATTCTATACTCTTAGTTATTTATTATCTTTTAGATAGGGGTTTTACTATTCTAGAATATTCTACTATATAGCTATTTCTACTATACTAGTATTAGAGATATATCTAGCGGAAGCTAGGGTATATTAGTATCTAAGGCCTCTATAGTTATTAGTTAAGGGCTATTCTTAACTTATAAAAGGGGGTTAGTATATTACTATTTAGTAGTAGTAGTCTATACTTATATCTTTAAAGAGTTTTTAAGTATATATATATATAGTATCTCTATATAATAGTATTATTATATTCTATATACTATATATATATATATATATATTAGAGGTTATTATACTCGGTATACTCTATTAATTAATATATATAGATTACTATATTACCCTAAGTTAACTAGTTTAGTCTCTTAGTATATAAAGAAGTTTTTCTTAGTAAATATATTCTAGTTATAGATATTCTTAGAATATTTAATCTAGTATAGTATCTAATATTCTAAAGGTATTAGATTAAGATAGTTTTAAGTAAATCTAATTTTATTACTATTATTTATAAATAGATAAAAGAATTAGCTATATTAGTAAGTCTATATATAGAAACTCTTTCTACTTTTACTATTAAAGTAAGGTAGTTTCTTAGATTAAGATAATTAAGATAGTAATAGACTAGAATAGACTATTTTAGTTAGTATAGATCTATATAGATATAAATTAGTTATTATTAGAACTAAAGTATATAATATAGCTTTAGATCTAATAGTATATTCTTAAGCTTTATTAAGTTTATATAGATATTACTTAAGTTAAGTCTAATATTATCTCTCTTTATATAGTTTAGTATATATATTATTATAGAATATAGTTAATATTAGATAGTTCTACTAAATTAACTTATTAATATTAATAGGGTCTAGTCTTATACTAAGATAGAGTCTATTATAGTTTAAACTAGACTAAGATAAAGTATAGTAGACTCTATCTTTATAATCTATAATATCTTCTAGAGTTATATAGAGTATTATATAAGATACTAGTATAATAGTCTATAGAGTATATCTATTAGTAGAGATAGTTATAGATATACTATTCTCTTTATTTAGATTAGAAGAAGGTCTACTATAAGAGATAGTACTATAAGTATTATAGTAAGTAGTAGAAGCTATCTCTATAAGCTACTATTATACTATATAAGAGAGAAATTAAAATATAAGAATTATAGATATAGAATAGTAGTCTAATAGATTATAGAGAAATTTATAAGTATAATTAAGAATAGTCTACTCTTATAATATTATTAATTTCTAAGGAGTAGAAATTAGATTTATATAGTCTACTTATATAGTAGTCTTACTTAATCTAGCTAACTTAACCTAGGTCTATTAGTTATAAGACTATATTAGACTATAGTAGTTTAGTTAAGTCTATCTTAGTATCTATTCTAATACTTTAGCTTTATTTTATTTTAAGTATTATATAATAGAGCTAGAATAGATAGAACTAGTATAGGGATATTATATAATCTTACTTAAAACTATACTTATACTATTATTTATATAGGTCTTTCTCTACTTCTTAAGTTAAATTATAATATATCTTAATTACTATTATAGTAATACCTTAGTTATATCTATTATAATATTAGTAATCTACTAATAAGATAATAAGATTATCTAAAAGAAACTATAAAATATATAATATAAATAGAGAAGTCCTTAGCTACTAATATTAGTCTTATAGTAGATTACCTAAGATAAGATATTTATAAGAATATAAAGCTAAGACTAGCTAAGTTCTATATATAAGACTATTAAGAATAATAGCTATCTTTTTTAAACTAGATACTATATTAAATATAGAATTAATATAGATAGTAGTAACTAACTAGTTAGTATATTTATATAACTAACTATATTAGTAGATAGAAATAATATTCTTTATAACTAACTTAACTTAAATTATTAAGGAATTTAATAAATACCCTCTATATCTATATATACTATCTAAGAATAAAATAATAGTAATATAGATATAGACTTATAGATATAATCTATAGCTATATACTTAAGAAAATATAAAGGTTTAATAAGATATAATTATTAGAATAAGAGAGTTTTTCTCTCTTAGATTTCTTCTTATATAGTAGCTTAGACTAGAGAAGATATAGATCTATAGAGTACTACTCTATCTA
>NW_022985571.1:27285-68518 GCF_010093815.1 Pseudovirgaria hyperparasitica
ATTATTATTATTATTATTATATAGAAGTCTATATATATAATAGAGAATATCTACTTATATATATATAGAATAGAAATATCTTTAGTAGATTTCTTTTTATATTATAGCTTAGACTAGAGAAGATATAGTCTATAGAGTACTATTACTATTATACTATACTTACTTTATAGTAGTTAGTATATATATTTAGTACTATACTAAGATTATATAGTTATTTAGAAGAGTAGCTTAGTAGATACTATAACTTAGTTTTTTAATAATACTAAGTCTTAATATAAAACTATATCTATACTATGGAGATCCGTCTAGTCGTATATTATTAGAGCGGATGTAATTAGCCAGCTCGTGCTTAGTGCTCCGTGTGGCTGTGCCCCTAAGGACATGTGGCGCTTTTTAATTTCTTGTGCCCTTTTTGCAACAAGTAACAATCACCGCGATCCGCAGCCATATGTCGATTCATCGCCGTGTCTAACCTCTAGAATTGGGGCGTAAACAGTACATCATTAGTTCGTAAACTGCTGGTCCAACACCCGCATCGCGTTATCAACTGGGAATATCTTGCTACGCCGCGGCTGTTCCATCTACCTCGTGCTTGTCCAGGTGGAGCTACAATGCACTGCCAGGCATCTTTCTTTCATTTTCAGAACGTCTCATCCACTCGTTGAAGTGGTGTTCTGCGGGAAATGATCGAGCTGACCGCCTGGAACACCATGACATGGCGACTCTAAACCTTGAGTCGCGCTTCTCTTGACAGACGCTGTGGCACAAGACCACAAGGATCAGTCATCTCGATTCTCTATGGCAGCACGGGGACTACAGGCTTCAGCCACTCTTGCGAGATTTCGAAGAGCGTTCATTCGAATTCTCATGCGGCGTGAGAAGTATCTAAGCGCACTTCTCCAAGGCCTTGCGGTGGTTTAACCAGATGACGTGCATACTGTTGTGTGGCAAGGGTGTGAACTATATAGATATCTTGATTATCTGCTAATGATGTCCTTCCATACCCAACAGGAGTTTACATCAAGCCTGATGAGTTCCCTGTTGACAACAGGTATCACTCGCGGGCTGGCGAATATGGCAGTCACTACGCGATCTCAGGCTCAACGACAACCCGAACATGCGGGGGCAAGAGCTACGGAATTACGAATTACGACATCTATTCCTGTATCATCCATGAGTCAGGACACAAGGGTAATCGTAGTTGAAGACACTAACCAGGAAACTGACGAGCACGATGAGCACGATGAGCACGATGAGCACGATGAGCACGATGAGCACGATGAGCACGATGAGCACGATGAGCACGATGAGCACGATGAGCACGATGAGCACGATGAGCACGACGAGCACGACGAGCACGACGAGCACGATTCGAGCGACCCGGACAACTCTGACGATGAAGTAAAGAGTGAAATGGATCGACGAATGATCACAAGCCACTACACTGGTCTCAAATACGACGTCTCAGATCTCAGTAGTGAAGGATACACACGAATAGCCCAGGCGTTAAACCCAAGCCCGCGGCCTGACCAGACTTACATGTCGTACTGCGAGCAGGTCCAACTTCATGATGGAGGGGGTAATAGGCTTGGGTTTCATATCAATGATGCGAATGTTGTTGTCATCGGTGAGCCTGGATCAGTCTCCGAAATTCCTCGCTGTACCTGCGGTATGGCAAATGCAGGCGAAGCATGCAGGGTAAGTGAAACGCCACAACTTACCCGCAGCCTTATGAGCTCTGAATAGTAACATAACCATAGCACATCTTCTGGCTCGAGGACCAACTGCTTGCAGCTTGTGGCGCACCAACGCACACTGCTCTCAAACTCGACTCGGAAGGCTTGCGGATCTGGGCGGCCACCCTAGCTAAGATATTGAAGAGCAGACAGAAAAGCCTCGACGACGTTGTGAAAGACAGGCAGTGGGCACTGAAAGACAAGCCTAGTAGAGCGGACATCGAGGACATGATTGCAGTCTTCGAGCCGCCTGAGTCCCCGTCTCCATCTCGACAGAACTATATCAAAAAGTTTAAGGAGTTTGGGAACATGGTGATTGATCATTATGAAAAAGACCACACCCTCGGGATCAGACTCCAACGTATTATCGATCCTGCTTTTCAAGCTGACGCTTTCTTCGACAGAATGTATGCTAGGGCCTATCAAACTCTTGCGAAGCTTGATCGACATGTTGAGAGCGGTGCTACTGGCGATGACTTCGAAGCGGATCCTATACAGTCTGCGTTGGCACTCGACAGTATCGTCAAGGATATAGATAAACGTCTAATAGCGTGTGTCGACGGACAGGCTATGGTCCAGCCCGCTGTCAATGGGATCGGGACCCTGATTCGCATCCTCGACGACATTGCTCACCGCAACCGGAATGCTTATGCGGAAAGCGCGGTACATACAATCCGCCAAGCGAGTCCAAACGCTAAGAACAACCTATACCAAATTTTAATAGGTACGTCTGATGGAGGCCAGCCGCAGCGTAGTGAACTCTTCATCGTCGATGTGATTTGGAGACAAGCATACCCGCGGCCAGAGCTTCTGCGGGACCATGTGGAGAGTCTCGAACGTGTCACATTGACGATTCGTCGGAACGGAGCTCCAGCCGCATTCATTGGTAGACTCGAGGACCTGAAATCACGTAGAAGGGGTGCGCCAGAGCCAGCTGGAGGAAGTTTGAAGCGAAAAAAATATATAAGTCAAGTGTGAGTGGCCTCCAGGAGAACTTTGGAGGAAGCACTGTGGATATACGGGCGACCACGATGTTTAAATACGGACCGGCTGTCTGAAGTATGTTTATGTACGATCTTGCTTGTTTTCCTAAAGCACTTCTTCCGCTTTTCCTACTTTTTCTAGAAGTATATATCATCGTGTCCGCCGACCATAGACAAAGTAGGTAGGTTCCTTAGATTTTTCGAACTCTAAATCTAACATGAACGGGCATAAGACCACTTTAGCTTTCCGAAAGCCATTTATAAGTAGTATGTAGAATAATTAGATAGATACTTCTTTCTCTAGACTTTCTTTATAGTTCTAAAATAATTAATTTTAATCTTTATATCTAATTATTTACTACTTTATATTTACTATCTTATTAAAATCGATACTTTATTAATAAAGCTTAAAAAAACTTCTTATACTCTAAGGGACTAAAACTAGTTAATTTAGAGTAATATAGTAATTAATATATATTAATTAAGAGAGTATACTAAGTATAATAACCTCTAATATATATATATATATATAGTATATAATGTATAATAGTACTAATATATAAAGATACTATATATATATATATACTTAAAGACTCCTTAGAGATATAAGTATAGACTACTACTAATAAATATTAATATTCAAACTCTCTTTTTATTAGTTAAGGATAGTTCTTAACTAATAGTTATAAAGACCTTAGATACTAATATACTCTAGCTTCTACTAGATATATCTCTACTACTAGTATAATAGAAATAGCTATATAGTAGTATATTCTAGAATAACTAAACTTCTATCTAAAAACTAAAGAATAGTTAAGAGTAAGATATACTATAGATAACTAGAATAGAGTGTTAGGACTTAGCCTTAGATATAATCTAATCTATATATACCTTAGCTAATAGATTTAGAAGGTAGCGTAAAGGGCGGTAAATAGTTATATACTAGATAGATTAGCGTCCCTTTATATATATACTCTTAGATTTCTACTAAAAGGGTTTAGTAGTAATTTATTCTATAATAGAATATACCCTATTATTCTATCTAACTATACTACTATCTAATAACCCTATTCTTATATTTAAATTACTATCTATATAGTACTATAGTTAAGATAGTCTAACTAGAACTAAGAAGGTTAATATAATCTACTATAGAGATAAGTAATACTATATTAAATAATAGGGATTCTCTATAATTAGTATTAATTCTAGCTATTTCTAATTAAGAAGTAGAGATATTAGACTAAATTACGGAACTTTCTAATAAAGAAATAGTATATACGCTAAGTAACTTCTAATAATATAAAGCTAGATAATAAGTTATAGTAGAGCTATATAAGATATTATAATAAACTATTACTAAACTTTAAGAATATATTATAAATTAGACTTAAGAGATTTAAACTCTTAAAGAGTAGATAGAACACGCGAAACTCCTTATAAAGAGATAAGAACTTAAGGAGTCTCTTAAAGAACTACGCTAAATAATAATAGGTAGATAACTTTCTATACTAATTTAGGCGGAATTAGTTTACCTACTATTAGAGTTATAATAATCTACTATACTCCCGGCCGCTTTATTACTATTTTACCCTACTTCTTCTCTAGATATACTAAAATCTAAAGATCTAACTATATTTATAGAGAAGAACTAAAAGGAGTAGAAAGACTAGAAGAGAGACTACGAAAAGTACTTCCTTAATAACCCTCTACTCTTTTCTACTAAAGTATAATATATTTTATTTAGAGAATAATACCTAGACTTATAATGCTATAATTAATAGAATAGATAGAAGGAAGTATAGCTACTATCTACGATAACCTAGGAATATTTAGCTATATTTATACTAAATACCCTTAGAATAGATAGAGAATATAAAAGAAAGGTACTATCTAAGTTAAGAAGCGTAGTATAATAACCGACCTAGATATCTACTTAACTACTATAATACCTCTAAAACCTATAGAATAATATCCCTATACTATAGGAAAATATTTATATATTCTAGTTTTATAAAGTACTACTTCTATTAATCTACGAAAGACTAGAAATAGTATTATTAAGTTTTAACTATCTATATAAATTAGAGAAGAAAGCTAATAAATACTACTATATTCTTAAGAAACACGGCTCTCTAGATAAAACTAATAAACTCTATATAGGTTAGAAACGAGGTTAATTAAATATATTTAATTAAGAGTAACCTTATTATAATTAGCGCTAGAAGAGTATAAATTAGGGTAAAAACGCGTTAAGAGAATACTAAAATAATTAAGGCGGTACTTCTTAATACGGAAAAGAATAAGATATAGACTTAAATATAATATCTATTATAAAACAATAGGATTATAGTATACTTCGTTACTATAAGTATAGAGAAATAGAATACATTTTATCTAACTATAAGAATCTAAAAAAAGAGTAGACTAGTATATAAGATCTAACTATATTCTTAGCTAAATAATATATACTTAGAAGAAGCTATAGCATCTTCTAGTAAGTAAAGATCTAATATTACTAAAAGTATTATTATCTATAGTAAATAGTAATAAAACTATATAGACCCTTATAGATACTAGTATAGAAGATAACTATATTTTATTAATTCTTATAAAGAAGTATAGATTATTATACGATCTTAGTAAAGTTAGCTAAACTATTATAGTTAATAGATATAAAGTTAGAACTTTAGGTAAAGCTATAATAAATTATAAAGTTTATAACTTAAAGATAATAAAATAGTAGATATCTAATAAATTTATTATAGCTAATATTAGCTAATAGAATATAATTCTAGGGATACCTTAGCTTAAACGCCTAAACTCTATCCTTGATTTTTAGAAGGAGATATTAATATTCTAATAATATTATAGTAAACTATACTAGTAAGTTATAACTATTAGTAAGAAGATATAGAACCTTACTATATAGATCTAATTATTACTAATCTATCTTATATTCTTATTAATTATTAATAAAGATAAGAATAATAGTAATAATTAGAGTAAAGATATACTACCTAACATATATTTATAGTATACAGATATATTTTTAGTAGGAGATATATTACTTCTCCCTAATTATAGACTATATAAGCTAAAGATTAAGCTTAAAGAGGGAGTAGACGTCTCTTATAGTCTACTTTACCTACTTTTAAGACTAGAACTTAAAGTTCTTTATAAATATATTAAAGAATACCTTAGAAGAGACTAGATATAGTATAGTATATTATCGGCTAGTATATCTATTCTCTTTATAAAGAAGAAAGATAGAAGTTTATATCTATATATTAACTATTAGATACTAAATATAATAACTAAGAAGAATCGTTATCTATTACTACTAGTTAGTAAATCTTTAGACTACTTAATAAAGGTAAAGTACTTTATAAAGCTAGATTTATAAGATATATATTACTAGCTTTAAATTTATTATAGAGATAAGTAGAAAACTATATTTTTAGACTAGATATAGTTGCTTTAAGTATACTATTATACTATTTAGACTAATAAATATACTAGAAGCGTTTTAAGAATATATTAATACTGTACTTATAGAATTACTTAATATAATCTATATAGTTTATCTTAATAATATACTAATTTACTCTAATAATATATAGAATTATAAAGAATATATAAAATTAATACTAAATTAGCTTAGATAGTATAAGCTCTATATAAAGTTATCTAAATATAAGTTCTACTAATAAGAAGTTATATTTCTTAGCTTTATTATAATATATAGTAGCCTAAAAATAGGGCTAGAGTATATAAAGACTATTATAGAATAGCTAGAACCTACTACTATATATTAAATTAGAATATTTATAGGTTTTATAAACTACTATTATAAATTTATTATAGGCTTCTTATAAATTATAGTACCGCTTAATAAACTTATAGAGAATAGTAGTAAAATCCCTATAGATAGGCGAGTATAGTATAAAGCTAAGTCGGTCGAGATATAGTTAACGCTAGAAGTATAAGATATATTCTAATTATTAAAGAATTACTTTATAACTATACTAATTCTTAGATTTCATTCTTAGAGGCTCACACCCTAACGGACTAAACTAGTTAATTCGGGGTAATATAGCGATCTACATACATTAAACGATAGAGTATACCGAGTATAACAACCTCTAACACACGTACGTACATATAGCGTATAATACGCGACGATACCGACGTATAGAGACGCTATATATATACACTCGAAGGCTCTTTAACGACACGAGTATAGACTATCTCTAATAAACGCCGATACACCGACCCCCTTTTTATTAGTTACGGGTAGCCCTTTACTAATAATTATAGTAGCCTTAGGTACCGACGTACCTCGGCTTCTACCGGGTATACCCCTAATACTAGTATAGTAGAAACGGCTATATAGCGGCATATCCTAGGACGATTAAACCCCCGTCTAATAAATAACGAATAACTAAGGGTATATAACGCTATAGATAATAGAGACGGAGGGGACCCCGCCCGGGGAGACCCTCCTAGATAAGATTAACTACTAGGTAGCACGTGTAGAGAGGGAAGTTAAGAAGGGAGAAACGGCCCTCCTTAGTATCTTCCGGAACCTCGTCCGGAATATTAGAGAGCTTACCGTAGGAGTAAAATAGACGCTAGAACTAGACCCGGAATCTAGACTAGATCGTATAGAGGCCAGCCTATAGAGGATCTAGGAGGGCCTTACCTAGGGAAAACGCCCTAGCACGTGGGCATAGGTCGCCGTATCTATAAGCGGAACAGCTATATTAGCTAAAATACTAAGGGCATCTACGGACGGGGTATATAGTATACGAGTCGCTATCTAGGATAAAGAAGTACTTATATAAGTCTAGTAAGCGTCTCTAAAGGATATTATAAATAAGATTAATAAATAGAAAGGGATATAGTTAAATATAGTGGCCGCTAAACTCACTCTAGGAGGTATAGTACTAACTACTACTACTAATACAGCCTAGTAGACTATCTCGTGTGACCCAAACGCGATTAACGATATCTTCCCTAGCGCGTCCGTCCGCGTAACCACGTACCCGATATAGGTATATACTATCTCTATCTAAGGACATGTTATTAGAGAAGACAATATTAAGTAAATAGAGTAATCTAACGAACCGAAGTACCCTAGGATTAAGATTATAAAGGCGTGGTAGAAGAACGTCTAAGGGATTAAGATAAAATTAAAAAAGCACTCTACTATAATAGTAGAGCTTAGGGACCCCGCTCTCGCCTATAGAATAATATAGGAGGGCTTTCTAGCCGAAGGAGAGCTACTTATAGCGGAACTATAGAATAGGGCATAGGTAATAACGTAATGCTTTAACTATTAAGGATATAGATATACTAGGTAGAGATGCTCTTAGAAGACCGCCTATAGGTGGTGTAAATAGGGCTATAATACTAAGGAATACCCTTATAAGACGTAGAGCGACGAGACGCGAGATAGGGATACCGCTAAGTACTCTAACTACGACGGGAAACACCTATTCTAGTCGGTAACGTACACGAAACGTAAGTAGGTCGTAGAATATATTAACGCGATAAAGATAAGAGAGGCGAGGTAGATATACTAAGCCATAAGGCCCTCGCTACCCTCGCTACTATCCCTAACTTTACTTATAAATCCGGTAACCACCCCCTAAAGGGGAGAGGATAACGCGTAATAGTATACTATATAGAGAAAGATAGGCCGACCCCGGGGTATACTTAAAGCCGCTACCGCGCGAGGATAATCACGCCTTAGCGCCACTAATATATAGACTCGAACTTTCCCTAGCACCTAATAAGGGTATAAGATATACTTATTATTATATAGGCGAACGTATAATATAAACGAGAAAACTAAGCGACGCTCCTAGAAGAGATAGGAGCCGTAATAATAGCCATCTAGGAACTATATAAATACTACTAAACTAATAAGCTAATAACACACCTAGGATACTATACTATCTACCCCATAGGCCCGGATAGAAGAGTTATGTTTTATATATATAAGTCGATCCCGCTCTTAGAATGGTCTTATACTAAATGTAATAACCTCCGGATAATACTATATCTCTAGATAAGTATAGGGCCTCTCTATATCTATAACATCTATAATTAATAGCGATCGCTTACGCTAGATAATATACTCGAGGGCACCACGACGCCGGGATAATATATCCTCCTAGGCGACTTTAATCTCTACCATAGGTGGTAGGGAGGCCTAGCCGTCGTAAGAGAAGAACTTAGAGTAAGGGAACTATATATACGGTACTATGACTTTCTATATCTCCTTATACCCGTGGGGTAGATTACCTAGAGGAAATATAAATAGGACGAGGACGGGTCTACGCTCGACCTCACCCTCGCCACCGAGTATATTAGCTATAGAGTATAGTACTACCGCCCGAGCCGGATATAGACGGACTCCGACTATAAATATATAGAAACCGTAATAGACGTCTCTACTCTTAACGAATAATATAGAAAATAGCTATAGAAGGACACTAATTAGGATAAATACCTAGAGGACCTAGAATCGGCGATTCTAGACCCCTCTATAGTCGACGTATCCAACGGCCTAGCTATAGATAAGGCCGTGTAAGTCCTCCTTTAAGTATACTAAGCTACGAGAGATAAACACGTGCTATACTAAATATATAGACCCCTAGAAGTAAGGGATATACCTTAAATACGAGAGTGTAGAAGAGACGCCCGTAGACTATATACACGTGTATACTATATCTAGACGACTAAGGCGTAGAAAGAGTAGAAGGAAGTAGTGCGATATCGTAATAGGGCCCTCCGTAATAAACGACGAAAATAATAGCGCATGATTATTAATAAATATATATAGTAAGCCGTAGGGCTATAGCGTATAGTAAAGTAGGCTAAGGGTATAGACGCGCCGATACCGCCGCTACTAATACCTCCTCTAATATACTAAGAGAGGATATACTCTATAAGCCCGGAGAAGACGGAGATCTTACGTAAAGTTATATTCCCCCTCCCGGAGCTAGTAGACCTATTAGATATTAATAATACTAAATATCTAGATATAATTAATATCCCCTAAGAGGTTACCGAGGAGGATATACTCGACGCCGTTAAAGTACTCCCGAATAATAAGGTACCTAGACCGGATAGGATACCGAATAGATGCCTTAAACGTACTATACCAGCTACCCTACCGCTTATTAGTTATATATTTCAAGCATGTATTAAGAACGGATACCACCCCTAAAGCTTCTAGGCCGTCTATACCATTATACTCCCGAAACTAGGGAAGAACCCTAGCTCCCCAAAAGGATAGAGGCTAATTACCCTCCTCTTCTATCTCGGGAAGATACTAGAGGCCACGATCGCGAAGAAGATAAGCGCCGTAGTATAGGAATATAACCTCCTTCTAGTAAACTAGAAGGCGAAGGCTAGAAGCTCCCTAATTACCGCTATCTAACATATCCTTAAAGTCGTCTAGACCGTATAGAAGTAGGGACGTGTAGTAACGCTACTCTCCCTCGATATGGCCGGCGTATTTAATAAAGTAAACTATATAAGACTCATCTATAACTTACGGAAGAGGCGTATACCCGCGTAGATTACGCGGTTTATATAGTCCTTCCTCGCTAAAAGAGTTACCTAGATATATATTCCCGGATATTAAAGTAAGTATAAGAAGACGGCTTACGGCATTCTATAAGGAAGTACTATCTCCCTAATCCTCTTCCTCTTCTTTACTATAGACCTTCTCTAGGGAATATAATATATAGAGATAGTAGGATACGTAGACGATATATACCTTCTAGCTATCGATAATAACACTAGCTAAATATATAGATGACTCGAATAAGACTATAGGAGATGCGTCTAATGGGCAAAGCGCTACGGAGCAAAGTTCGCCCCTAAAAAGTACTAACTTATGCACTTTATTAACCGCTATAGGAAATGGGCTACTAGGGAAGGCGAGTAACGCCCTAGAATAGACGCCTTCGACGAACCGCCGATATAAAGTATACACGCACTTAGCGTCATGATCGATAATAAGCTTAAATAGGGACCATAGATAGCATACGCCGTTTCTAGGGCCCTCTAGATAGAAGCCGCTATACGCCAGATTACGGTCTCTATATAGGGAACCGCCTAGGATAAGGCACGCTAGCTATATATATCTATAGTACGACCCGCCTTTATGTACGGACACGAGTGCTAGTACACGGCCCTTATATAGACTAGGCGAATAAAGCTTAAATCTATATAGAACCGTATACTCCGTCTTATATTAGGCGTATATAAAGCTACTAACACGGTGCTACTACGACGCGAGATAGACGTTATAAGTATATATAACTTCTACTAGATATAGAGGGTAGTATACTTTACTAAATGATAAGCATAGAAACGTATAGAAAATGTAGAATATACCTTCGCCGCGCTACGCGCGTGAGTTAGCATATACTACTAAGTACTCTTATATATAGGCCGGAATCGACTACGGTATAAGTGCCCGATAGAAATAGACTCGAACTAAGTAGTATAAGAGATTAAGAATAATCTAGATACTCTTCTAGACTAATAGAGCCTTCGAGAGCTCGGACGAAGTATATAGTTATAGATCTAAGATAGGTAGAAAGAGATACTCCGGGCCTAGTGGGCCTCCTAGTAGGATAGATACCTAGAGTAGATCTAAGGACTATAGAAGGAGCCGAGTAAATGGATATATAAAGGGCTTATAAAGGCCTAGGTATCTATACTCCTCTAAGCCCGAACGGGCGCTATAGAACTTCTATACTACCTCTATAAGAGAGGCGTCCCCGACGTATCTCTATAGTATAAGGCGTGCGGCTAGAGAGGTATAATACGCTACTATCTTATAATATACCCCGATCTTTACACGTAAAGGTAGAAGCTTATCTATATAATAAGAACCTCCGATATCGTATAATGGCTTAATAAGTACCCTAAGGACGTCGCCCGGTAGATGATTATATATCTACTACTCCTCTAATTCTAGTAGACCCGGAAATATATACTAGAAGAAACCCGGTATATATCGGAGGAAACCTAGTATATGCCGGAAGAACCCCTTGACTAATAACCTCCGCACCTATACGTGCTACCTAAGGGTAAAATAACGGTAATATAGGCTATAGGCTAATAGGTGTACCCTATGGCTATATACTTAAGAAGAAATAAAGGTTTAACGAGATGTAATTATCGACATAAGGAAGTTTTTCCCTCTTGGGTTTCTTCTTATATAGTAGTCTAGACTAGAGGAGGCATAGGCCTGTAGAGTACTACTCTACCTAGTTATATAATATTATTATTATTATTATACTAATTCTTAGGTATTTTAATTTTAAGAAGTATATTTAGGTTAAAACTAACGTGTTAGAATTTATAATTATTAGAATTATTAGTTAACTATATAAAGATATAAAAGATAAGGTATAATAGTATCTAGTTACCTTCTTTTTCTATAAAATAGTAGATATAGAGATATGTTATAATATATATAACTAGAAACTACTTATAATTATTAAGAGTTTTAAGTAATAGTAATATTATTTAGAAGGTTCTATATATTAGATTAAATTATTATTAGATTATATAAATCTATATTACTTTATATTAACTAAGGTTCTTAATTACTAATAAGTATATTAGGCTAAGTAGATATTAATATTTAACTTTAAAATCTTATATAAAGCTAGAAGAGAGAATAAAGCTAATCCTCTATCGCGGTATAAAGATTATAAGAAATTATTATAGAATAATATAGATAGTTAGTATAATTTAGACTATACTATACTTTAGATACTATAAGACTAGTTATCTAATAGAATACTAGAAGCTAGGATACTTTTAGTAATTCTCTATAGAAATTAGAGCGGGTATTAAGTAATCTAAATAAATATCTAAGAAACTAAGAAAACCCTTAAAGACTTAATTAAATCTATCTAGAATTCTAATATATTAGTAAAGAAAGTTATAAGTATAAAAGGAAGTACTATAGATCCGCTATAGTTATTAAGGTAGAAATAATAATTAGACGCGATCTACTTCTAAGGCCGACTCTATATACTAGAAGGCGGCTTATAAATTAATATTTTAAGGGAATAGCACGATTACGCGTTAGTAGAATACTTTAGTATTATAAGAATAGTCGATTTAATCCGAAGAATATATAACTAGCTAGGTCTTTATAAATATATAAAGGACTATATAAAAACGTATAACGTTTACTAGTATATAAAAGTATATAGATACTTACTATATAGTAAATTAAGACTATTACCTATGCTATATAGTCTACTATTCATAGTTACTAATCTATAAATATTCTATAATATTAACTAATTACTATATATAACTAGCTTTATTCTTATAAGACCTAGTATATTAATTTAGTAGACTTATAATAGTTATACTTAATCTAAACTAACTAATATTCTTCTATATCTATATCTAAAGGTAGGTAAAAAGTACTACTATTAGTCTATAGAAAAGATTTAGATATAAGTAAATATTAAACTAGCTAACTAACTATTCTATATAGATCTATATAACGTAATAGTAGACTAGTTAGATTCTAAGAATTTTTCTAGCTTATTAAAAGCTTTTCTACTAATTCTTCTAGAATATATAGTAATAGAATACCCTTTATTATTAGCTCTATCTATATAGATCTCTAGTAATAGACTAGTAGTAGATAATTTCTCTATAACTAAATAATAGCATCTATTAAAATATAATTTATAGCTATTTTATATAGATTATTCTATTAATATTATAGAAGACTATATAACTTAGCTATCTATAAATATCTAACTATCTAACTAAGTAAAGTTACTAATTATTATAATAATAGAGTAACGGATTATAAGAAAGGGTAAGGTTAGTATCTACTAGCCGGCCGTATTCTTAAAAGAAGGATAGTTTTAGAATAGATATCTTCTATATAGAGCCCCTAGCGTTTTAAATAATAAGGTTATAATTATCTTTAATTAATTTATACTTAGTAGAGTAGTAATATTACTACTATATTATTAGTAGATACTAGAGAAGACTTATTCTAAGCCCTAGGTAATTAAAGATAAGCTACTTATAGCGAATAAAACCAACTATTATACTTAGGTAGTACCCTTAGATATTAACCTAGTATATAGATATAAAGATAATAATAGTAGTATTTTAGCTAAGTAACTATTAAAGATTATAAGTACTATATAACTAACTATAAAGAGTCTAGTAGATAATCTAATTATAGTATAATCTTAATAATTAGATTATATATATACTATATTACTTATATTACTAACTACTATTAATAATTTAGACTTTAGCTTACTATATAATTAGTTAAGTAGGTAGTAAACGAACTCGGGTAGCTTAGTACTAAATATTAGTAACCTATTACTTTTTATACCTAAATTAAGTTATATAATTAATTTCGAAACTAGTATATAAAGATTTAACCTAATTATAATTCTATAGAAAGATTAGCTAGATAATAAGAAAGCGACTATATTAGATATCTATATATATAACCTTAATATAGTTAAAAGAATCATTAACTAATTAATCTAGACTAATATCTATCTTACTAATATCTACTAATAGCTATATAATATAACCTTATTAATTAAGGTAAATATAGTCAATTAGAGAATCACGGTGGCTACCTAGGTATAATTTTTAATATTAGTACTAATAGCTACTAGGAATAACCTACGTATAATACTTCTTAAGTAAGCTAAAACTCTCTATAAACTTATTAGTAATAAAGGTATTAACTAGATTAAAAATAGATATAAGTAATCTATATTTAAGTATACTCTTTTAATAACTAAAGACTCCTTTAAAGTTAAGAGTAACCTAGATATATATATTATATTATTCTAGGATTTTTAGTAGAAAGTAAGTACCGCTAAAAAGATATAGAGCCTTAATAGAGTAGTTATAGAAAGTCTAGTTTTTAAAAAACCATCTATTAAGAAGGAGCCTTCTATTATCTAATCTAGGCTTATAAAGGAATAACTTATTATCTTATTAGATAAGAAAGAAATTAATAGTAATTTTACTATAGTATAGCTCTATCTAGTTCTTGAGATAACCTTAACTATCTTAAAAATATTATCTTAGTTATTTTAACGAAAGCCTAAGTAGTCTAATTTAGTTAACCGCCTAGGTCTTCTATCTAGTCTAAGTAAATTAGCTTATTCTCTAGCTAACTATAGAGAACTAGAATAGTACTTATACTAGATAGATAAGCTAATTAAGTAACTAGGGCCTCTAGAGGAGGTAGTTAACCTTCTTAAGTCTATGAAGTTAATTTATAAATATAGTAAGTATACTATAAGATTATTTAATAATAAAATTAGTAAGTATATATAGAAATATCTAAATTAGGTCTATAACACTAAATATAAGCTCTATACTACTAGAATATCTACTACTATTATAGCTTTAGACTTAAGAATACTACTATAGCTACTTATAGTTATAAGTAGTATAAATCTTACCTTACTAAACTACTACTAAATAGACTATTATATTATAAGACGTACTAAAAGATTATAAGGCTAGTTTTTCTAGATAATAACTCTAATAGCGTGTAAGATAAGGCCGTAATAACTTTATATAAACTAACTAGTATACTATCTACTAGTAAGATACTATAAGTTAACTAGAATAATAATTAAGATATTAAAGTTACTAAGCTACTAGCTAAGTAATAAGGTTACCCTAAGAGTACTATAAATTATATTATATCTACTAAGGAACTCTCTAATATTAGTTTAGTAGTAGGTTAACTATACTATAGTATCTATAAAGATATAAACCCGTATCTAGCTAAGTATTATATATAAAGCTACTAAGGGTAGTAGTAGATTTTCTTAAATTTAGATATCTTATTATAGCTATAGTAGTAGTATATATTATATATAATTACTATAGGTAGTAGTAAACTAGTTAGATATATAAATACAACCAACTAGATACATAGATAGAAAATAGTATACTTTACAACTAACTTAACTTAACTTATTAATAATCTTACTATATATAGAGTTAAGTAAGTATATAATATAAAGGTTACTATTATATAATTACTTAGTTCTAAGTAATAGTTAGATAATATAGTAGTATTATATAATAAAGTTATCTAACGTAGCTATCTATCTATACTACCTTAAGTAGTAGGGCTAAGCCTAGAGCGGCTAGATCTAAAAAATCCTACTTAGCTTAAATTATAGAATATATATATAGAGCCTTATCTACCTCTATAGGGCCTTATCTACTCTAATCTAGCCTAGCTTACGCTTACTCCGGCTTAGTAACTATAAAATAGATAGTAATATCTAATTAAGTATTCTATCTACTAATAGATAATTATATAGTTCTAAAGAATAATTTCTAAATTTAGTCTAGCTAGGGTTAGTACTAAGGCACGGACCTATTAGATATATACCCCCTCTAGTATTAGTTATCTTAATTAATAACTAATATCTAGCGTAAAGCTATATTTCTATAGATAGAAAAAACCCGGTAGTATAGAAATAATAGACTAGGCCTAGCCTAGTAATCTACCTAATTATAGGAGAGGTAATACTTACTATAGTTAGTTAGGGCGTTATTAAGAGCTAGTACTAATATAGTAATAAAAAGTCTAATTTTAAAAAGGATAAGAAGTAAGTTTATTACCTAATGGGATTTAAGAACTTAGACTAGGCTAGATTAGATTAGTAATAGGGTCTAGTTAGAGAGCTAATCATAGGAGATTTTCTTATATATATAGTAGCTTAGACTAGAGGAGGCCTGTGTCTATAGAACGTATATATAGCTATATATATAGTTCTTTCTAGTTAAATACTAATATCATTATTATTATTATAGATAGTAGAAAGATCTAATAATTATAAGAAAAGAACTTAGAGTAAGAGAACTATATATAAGATACTATAATCTTCTATACTCTCTTATATCTATTAGATAAATTATATAGAGAAAATATAAATAGAATAAGAAAGGTTCTATACTTAATCTTACTCTTACTATTAAATATATAAACTATAGAATATAGTACTACTATCTAAGTAAGATATAGATAGACTCTAACTATAAGTATATAAAGACTATAATAGATATATCTATATCTAATAAATAATATAGAAGATAGCTATAGAAAGATACTAACTAGAAGAAATATATAGAGAATCTAAGATTAGTAATTCTAGATCTCTCTATAGTTAATATATCTAATAGTCTAGCTATAGATAGAGCTATATAAGTTCTTCTTTAAGTCTACTAAGATATAAGAGATAAATGTATACTATACTAAATATATAGACCTCTAGATATAAGAGATATATCTTAAATATAAGAAGGTAGATAGAAAGTCTAGAGACTATATATATATATTATATCTAGATAACTAGAGTATAGAAGAAATAGAAAGAGATAATCTAACTCTATAATAAGGTTCTCTATAATAAATAATATAAATAATAGTATATAATTACTAATAAGTATATATAATAGACTATAGAACTATAGTATATAGTAAAGTAGACTAAGAATATAGATATACTAATACTACTACTACTACTAATACCTTCTCTAATATATTAGAGAAGATTATATATTATAAGTCTAGAAAAGATAGAGATTCTATATAAAGTTATATTTCCCCCCCTAGAGCTAGTAGATCTATTAGATATTAATAATACTATATATTTAGATATAGTTAGTATCTCTATAGAGATTATAGAAGAGAATATACTTAATACTATTAAAGTACTTCTAAATAATAAAGTACCTAGACTAGATAGAATACTAAATAGATACCTTAAGTATACTATATAGATAACTCTACTACTTATTAGTCTTATCTTCTAGATATATACTAAGAATAGATACTATCTCTAAAGCTTCTAAACTATCTATACTATTATACTTCTAAAACTAGAGAAGAATTCTTACTCTCTAAAAGAATAGAGACTAATTACTCTTCTCTTCTATCTTAGTAAGATACTTAAGACTATAATTATAAAGAAGATAAGTACTATAATATAGAAATATAATCTTCTTCTAGTAAACTAGAAAGTAAAGATAGAGAGCTCTCTAATTACTACTATCTAATATATTCTTAAAGTTATCTAGACTATATAGAAGTAGAGATATATAGTAATACTACTCTCTATTAGAAAAGATATAGCGCTTCTAAGTACTTCTAAGTACTCCCTTAGTATTCTTTTATTCTATTATATTTATTAGATAGATCTACTTACTATCTATTCTAATAGAACGGCTTTATATAATTTATACTAAGTATTCTACTTATACTAAATATTCTAGTTATACTAGATATACTAGTTATACTAAATATACTAGTTATACTAAATATACTAGTTATACTAAATATCCCGTTTATACTAAACGTCCCGTTTATACTAAATATACTAGTTATACTAAACGTACTATTTATACTAAATATATCGTTTATACTAATAGAATAATTAGTACTAGTTATTTTCTTAATACTAATTAGCTTACTAGTACTACTTATTTACTATATACTAATAACTCTTATAGAATAAATAGTATCTAGTATTTTACTTTCTCTATCTATTCTATCTACTCTATCTATCTTAATAGAAGCTTCTTTTCTAAAGTAATATCTTTATCTAAAGTATCTCTATAACTCTATATATCTTATTATTCTAAACTATATCTTTAGTATATTTAATTATAGTCTTTAAATTTAATACTAGAAAGATAATATATAATAGAGAGTAGAGGTTTAAAATTAATTAGACTAGGAACTTAAATTAAATATTACTATTCTAAGCTCTCGCTAACTATATAGCTATAATAAAATATAATAGATCTTTCTTTCTTCTATCTTGAGATAGTATTCTTTATCTATTATAAGATATTCTTATCTAGAACTACCTTTAATAACCTTTTCTTCTACTAGATACTTCCCTTTATATTTCTAGTTACTATTTTTATTCTCTCTTATTCTATCTATTTAGTCTTATAGTAGTCTATATAGTTCTCTAGCTATATACTAATATCTAACTTCTCTTAAAAGTATATACTCTTTATATATAGATTAAAGATCTAACTTAAATATCTACTACTATCTAACTTTATTTTAATTTAAGTATTAGTTAGAGTAGATAGACTACTAGTTAAGATAGCTATAATTAGAGATAATAAGTTAGTAATAGACTTATTTATACTATATATATATATACTACTAGGGTAGCCTATAGCTAGTAGACTATAAGTAGCCTTAAATTAAAGACTACTTTTCTAGAATTCTAAAGGTATTAGTATTATAGAGTAGAGTCTTATAGAGTATAGTATTATAGAGTAGAGTCTTTTAGAGTATAGTATTATAGAGTAGAGTCTTAGAAAGAGACTATATTATATCATATATATATAGCCTTAGACTATAACTAAACTAGAGTATTATAAGTTCTTAGTAATATATCTAAAACCTTATCCCTTACTTATAAGTAGATAGCTAATAGATAGTCTTTATCTATTATAGAGAGGAAATAGTAGCTAATAAGAAAATTCTCTACTATAGATAGAATACTATATAATATTATTACTAGTTGAAAAATATTCTATTTACTATTTACTATAACTAAAGGTAGTACTAGTATTAATCTAGAGCTTATATTATATAGTATAAAGGTATCTCTCTATAACCTTACCTTTAGCTACTACTATTACTACTTTATACTAGGAAGGCCCTTATTATTAAAATAACTAAGTAAGTTACCCCTTCTATTATAACTTTATTTCTATATCTTCTATATCTTACTCTACTCTCTTAGACTACTATAGTAGTTATATAGAAGTAGAATAGCTATAGCTTAGTATAGTAAAAATTCTTTATCTCTAATTTTCTTAACCTTAAAGTAACTTCTTCTCTACTCTTATATAGCTAATATTAAATTATAGACCCTTATACTAAGTAATCCCTACTATAATAATAGTAATATTTAACTATATATCTAGTAGCTACGTAATTAGTACTTCTAGTTATAGTAGAAGTAGTAGTAGTAGTAGTTATAGCCCTCTAAAGTAGCTACTAAAATTCTATAATAATAACTACTATATCTTATCTAAGATAGAGAGCTTCTATAAAGATATTAATAGTAAGTATAATAAAGAGATTATTTATAAGTTATTCTACTATTATAGTAAGAAGACTATCTAACTCTATATAGCTAATAGCTATAAGAACTTTAAGGCGTGCCTTACTATTAAAAATCTAGAGTATTTCTATACTAGAAATAATACTAAGATTAAGAAGTTTATTCTAATAATAGTATAGCTTAAAATCGCGTCTACTAGGCGTTATAAGATTCATCTTAGCTATTCTTACTTTAGGTATCTAGCTCTTATCTATATCTACTCTAAGGTTACTATAAAGGTATATATAATCTATTATAAGAATAAACGCTACTTTAAGTTCTACTATATTTCTCTCTTTAGTCTTTAGATATTATTTAGTTATAGTAGATATACTAATTATAGTATAGATAGTAAGTAGTTATACTATTCCTTTATAGTAGATAAAAGTAAGTTATATCTCTTTTAATTATACTATTATAAAGATCTCTAACTAATAATTAGAAAAGCTAGCTAAGATCTCTATCTATACTAGTAAAGCCTTATACTCTTATTAGTCTTCTACTACTTCTATATATACTAGTAGACCCTTCTACTTATACTAGTTATCTACTATAAAGATAATCTCTAGACTAGTTATACTATACTATCTTATAAAGAAGTCTAATCTTTAGACTATTATCTAGGTAGTTAACTCTAAGAATACTAAGACTATATACTACTATATCTATAAACTTTATAATCTTATAAAGAAGATAGAGAAATATACTAATAATACTAAGGCTAATACTAACTTCAAGATTTTCTCTAAGTAGATAGTACTATTATAATATAGCTAGTTAGTTAGGGTAGTAGTAGTACTACTTTATATTATAACTATACTTCTATATAGATAAATACTAAGCTCTTTCTCTAATATCTATTATATCTAGATCTTTATTATAAGTATTATAATTCTAAACTTTTTAACTATATAGTTATAAAGTCTAGAAGATATAGTACTAATCTAAAGAAGAATAGTTTAGGGTATTAATCTTACTACTATATAGTAACGTATAATATCTAAAATTAAAAGAAGCTTTCTTAATCTATAATATTCTATAATATAGATATAGTAATTATTTAGCTCTACTACTAGCGTAAATAATAGTAATCTTAATTTTAGTAGCTCTATATATATTACTATATCTATAACCATTATAGAGTATCTAAGCTTATTATAACTCTACTAATTAATATATAACTCGACTACTATAGTAAATATATAAATATACTAGTAAGTATATTTTATAATAGATATAAGAGAATATTATATAAATAGAAGGTATAGTACCTAGAAAAACGTCTAATTAAAATACTAGAAGCGCGATAGAATTTAAATATAAGTAGAGATTAAGATAATTTATATTATAGATTTAGATAATAGTTTCTATAATACCTATATAAAGAGTAATAGAATAACTAGAATAATATAATACTAGAAGAGGAGGAAATACTTAAGACTATTATAGAGTAGTTTAAGTAAGACTAGTATTATAGCTAGATAGAAAGGACTTTAGAGTATACGATATTCCTTAGTATACTATCTAGTATATACTTATTATTATTAGATAGAATAATATAGATATTCTTAGGGTTAGTAACGCGGCTAATAGTAATATATAGCTAGCTATAGATAAATACCTCTAGGTCTAAGAGAAGGCCTATATTTTAAAGACTCTAGCCCTATAACTTATTAATTATTATAGTAAATACTAGCTTAACTAGAAATTAGCGTTACTTAAAGTCTATTCTATTCTTTAGCTTCTCTATAATAAATAGTATCTATAGAAGTTAGACTATCTCTCTATATTATTATATACTAAGAATCTATACTATAATAGTTCTAGAATTAATACTAGATACTCGAAGTTATATACTATTATAGATATAATTACTTAGATTAATATTTTATAGTAATATTATAATATATCTAATCTTAAGTTATAGCTTATATAGTAGAATTCCTAGTACCTTAAATATATTTATCTACTTAAGTATTATAAAGCTAGTACTATTATTATTCTTTAGTTCGTTAACTAAGTATTAGATTATAACTTCTTCTAGTATCTATAATAGTAGATATTTATTCAGTATATCTACTTTCTAGTTATATATAGTAAGAATAGTAGATAATTAGAGGGTCTCTAAGGTAAGACCTCTAGACTATTATATAGTAGAAAAGATTTAGCTTACTAATATATCTAGACTATAACTAGATATAAAGTACTAGATACTCTAAGTAGTATATCTATTATAGCTAGAGTAATTTCTAATATTAAGAACCTTTACTATAAATTACTCTATCTTATTATAATAATACTCTATTATTCTAGGTGTCTAAAGATATATATTTATTATTAGAACTTAGCTTTAGATATAACTATATCCGTACGTACCTTAACTACTCGGTTAGAAGATAGCGTAAAGGGTAGTAAACGGTTATATACTAGATAGATTAGTATCCCTTTATATATATACTCTTAGATTTCTACTAAAAGAGTTTAGTAGTAATTTATTCTATAATAGAATATACTCTATTATTCTATCTAACTATACTACTATCTAATAACTCTATTCTTATATTTAAATTACTCTCTATATAGTACTATAGTTAAGATAGTCTAACTAGAACTAAGAAGATTAATATAATCTATTATAGAGATAAGTAATACTATATTAAATAATAGAGATTCTCTATAATTAGTATTAAATCTAGCTATTTCTAACTAAGAAGTAGAAATAATAGACTAAATTATAGAGCTTTTGTAAAGAGTAAAGACGTAGGATAGTAGTCTAACAGTTCATAGAGAGATATAGAAATGTATTTATAGAGTAATCTTACTCTTATACGAGGTTAATTCCTAACGAGTAGAAATCGGTTTATGCGGTCTACTTATATAGTGACCTCGCTTAACTTAGCTAACTTAACCTAGCTCTAGCCACTACGTGGCTACATGGATTAGAATAGTCTATATAGATCTATTATGGTTCCCGTCCTAATAATATCCTTCTTCTTTTTATGCTTCGCCCTAAAGTACTTAAGTATATATAATCCTAAGTCTCTATAATCTATCGTATACCTATATATCTATAACTAAGTTCCTATAACGTTATAACTATCCTTAATATAGGTGAACTCGAGATTCTAGTTTACTTTTACTAGTTTATACACGCGCTTATCCCTTACTTCGTAGCTACTACCTAGAATATATAATTACTACTTTAGTTAAGTATATATTTAGCTTCGCTCGCCTTTGATTTTATTCTCTAGTATATCCACCTCGCTCTTAAGGTAAGTCGTTAATTCATATACTATCTTCCCTAGTTTAGGTTTAGAAGGGTCTATAGTAGTCCATTCTTATTAGAACCGGTCCTATATAACCTATTTATATTATTACGGTTACTAATTTAGCTTTATTAAACGCCGTTAAGGGTGGACGAATATTCCTTTCTTAGATCTCTAGCTAACGTATATATATAGATATCTAATACTAGTCCTATCTCTAAGCCTACCTCCTCCTCTCATAAGACTCGCTCTAAAGGCATCGCCTCCTCCCCGGCCACGCTAGCTAAGAAGCCTATCTATCGCGGTAGTATAAAGGCGCGCTCTAAGTCGGAGAAGAGAGTAGCTAGGGCTACTACTACTACTACCTCTACTACTAATATAGCTACTAGTTACTCTAATCTAGGTAATTCTAGTACTAAACTTATAGATAAAGTGGTCGTAGGTTCTTCTCTCGCTCTAAAGCGCACGCTATCTACTCTACCTCCTCTAGAGGATAAAGAAGATCTTATTATAGACGATGATTACGAGCCCTCGCGCTTACCCATGCCGCCGCCTCGCCGCTCTTTCTTCCGGTCTAATATAGACTAATTTAGTTACTCTAGGTTCTTTTAGGACCTTAATATTCGCTCTAAACCCTAGCCTACTAATAATAAGGCCTAGGTCGCCGAGGATACTAAACGTAGTCACGGTTTACGCTATAGGAAAACGGCGAACTATAGTTCGATATACTATAAGTATATTAAGGGCTATACGGCCGGCTCTAAATATCTCTTTCGCTCTAACTCTAGTATTAGCTACTACTCTACTAACCGCGACGGGCCTATACGCTCTATCTTTACTCTACCTACCCGCTACCGCCGCTATACCATAACTAGTAAGACTTATCTATAGGTAAGTATAATAGGCTATCTTAATCTAGTGTAATCTAAAGTGGTCCGCGCTAATATATTCTTAGGTTCCTATATATATATAAGATATATATAACGATCTTCGCGTCCGCGAGACCCTTAGAGGTCCTTATAGCTACCTACCTACTATATAGAGGGAGTTTAGGGAGTACTATAAGCTCTTCCTAGAGGTTATTAAAGTATAAGTTATAAGCACGTTAATTATTTTTAACATCTATTGATTTTTCTAGCCGCCGCGAGATCCCTAGCGCCTAGACTATCTATTCTAGGGAGTCTATTCTAGCTATAGAGGCCGTAGAGAGAATTCGCTCTATTCCCCCCTATCTATCTCGCGCTACTAATAGATCTTATAAGAGGTCTACTATTTCTCCCTCTAAGTCGCCTTATAAGAGGATATATATTCTCTTCTAGATTATTCTAGATCGTGTTAGCTAACTTTAGACCTAGTCGCTACGCTCTAGCGCTTAAGGCTCTTCCCTCTAGGCTCTAACGGATCGAGTTATTATTTTAGAGGCTAAGGTCGTCGTCCTCCGCCGCTATATTATATAGTTAGAGAGGACTATACTAGAGGTTAGAACGGATAATAAGATAGAGGAGTAGCTCTATGGTTCTAGCTCTATAGGTTTAGCTCTATGTATTAGCTCTATGGTCTAGCTCTATATATTAGCTCTATGCCTAGCTCTATATGTTAGCTCTATGCCTGGCTCTATATATTCTAGATCTACTATAGATGGTACGCGCCGGCTCTATTTGCCTAGCTTTTATCCGTTTTAGTCCTTTTTAGACCGTTTAGATATCTATTAGCTAGTTTCTAGTAATTTAATTCTTAACTTAACGATATTATATGTGCGCTCGCTTAGCTTATAACTATCGGTTTCTATATTCTAATTTTCCTTAAGTTACCTAAGTATGGGTACCATATATAAATTAGTTTATCTCTATAAATTCTATTAGAGTACCCGAACTAGTAGCCTAGTAGTTATTAGTTTAGGTACTCTAACCTTTTATATTTCGTGTTAAGAGTTTAATTCTATGGTAGGGTACCTTTTTTTAGGTTCTTAGTCCTATGTTTTTCTCGTATATAATAGTCTATATTAGTCTATTCTAGACTCTTCTATGTTATTCTATTATAGTATGTCATATCGCGTTTCTAAAATAGTTATTTACGCTTTCTTCGCGTCTAGTAACTATGCGACGCTTAAATTATAGGGCTACTATATAGAGTTTTCCTAGTACGCGTCTAGATTTCCTAGTTTAGTACTTCGTTCTCTACGGTATTCTTCTTCTTTTTATAACGACCGCGACGTCGCTATACTTACATTAATAATACACTATTCTATATCTTTTACTTATACGTAGCTATTATAGAACTTAAGATATATACTACTAGTTCCTAGGTATCCTCGTCCTTAGTATAGTCCTTCTAACGGATTCTATATTTCTAAATACCGTCTTTATTAATCCTATATTCGATAATATAGTCTACTTCGAACACGTCTAGTCTATCTTAGGGTATAATAGAGTATAACTATATATTCGTGCGGCTATACACGTTAGGTCGAAATCTTTTGAGTAGTAAGACGTGGAACACGTTATAGATTCTTATATCGCTTCCTAAGTCGAGCTCGTAGACTCTTATACCGATACGACGTTTGATTCGGAAGGGACTAGCCATTTTATAATCGAGCTTCTTATTTACTCGCGACGTTCGTATGTTACGGATGTTAAGAAGGACCTTGTCGCCCTCCTCGTACGTCTAATCCTTGGCTAATCTATTATAGTACTTCGTATATAAGTCGTTTACTTATTAGATTATAGCGCGATAGTTACGTGCGGTTTCGAAGATTTTAATTGCTAATTTCTAAGCGTGGACGTTTACGTCTGTTATTCGATTAAATTAGACCGTCTAAGGCTTAAAACCTATCCTTAGACTACGTCCGAGGTTCGCCTAGAAAGGTATAATATCTATCGTACTATAACGACTATTATTATATACGAACTCTACTATACTTAGTAGGGAGGCCTAGTCGTCCTACTCGAAATTATAGAATGCACGTAGGTAGGCCTCGAGCGTCTAGTTCTATCGCTCTATCTAGCTATCCGTCTAAGGATAAAATACTATAGACATGTTTCTATTTATACTTACTATTTCGTAGAATAATATCTAGAATTTGGACGTGAAGGTACTTCCTCGGTCTATAACGATCCTTTTTAGTATACTATGGACCTTAATAATCTCGTTCTAGAATACCTACGCTAGTTCTTTAGATGTAATCGTCTTCTATACCAGGATATACCTAGATATCTTTATAAGTCTATCCACGATAATAAGAATAGAATTATAACTTATTCTAAGTATCTCGCTTAGAGGTAAGTTAACTATAAAGTCTATAGTAACGTCTTTCTATATAAAGAGGGGGGCTAAAAGAGGCTATAAATTCCTATATAGCTTATACCTAGGGGCCTTCGTTCTTTAATAAATCGGATAAGTAGCTATCTATTCTTTAACGTACTTAGATATATCTTTCTAAAAATAGTACTAACGAATTAAGCTTAGGGTACGTATATACCTAAAGTATTCTACTAGGTTAGCATTATAGTATCGGCTAACTACGTTAAATTATGCGTTACCTATCGGTATATAATACTTTCTATTATAGTAAAGTAAGCCGTCTACAAAGGTCTACTTATAGTCTACTTTAGTCTATAATAATCTATCTTACTATATTTTATATAACTTTAAAACTATCGGGTCTATCTTCTATAGATCTATAATTAACTAGGTAAGGTTAATTAGATATTCACGCTAGGTATTATCGCCCTTCCCAATAGCGCTAATAAACGGCCTACTAGGGACTTCGGTACCGCGTCTTTGGTTACCGGCTTTAGTCTTAGAGATTTAATTACCGGCATTAACGTTAGCATCTCGCTAATCGCCTAATAACTTAAAATCCAACCTCGTCCTTAAGAGTTAGGCCTATAGCTACTCTAGGACCCTATAGCTACTATAATCCTAGGCGCCTTCTTTATAGTTAGGTCTTCTTAATATTCTATTAGCTAGGTTTATACTTCTAGGTTAATAGTAGATTATAAAGTAAAAGTTCGTAAGCTACTTAGCCTATTAGACCTATCGACGGTTTAAAACTATTATACTTATAAACCCCTTTAAGTTATAGTAATTAGTTAGTAACTTGACGTTATATATAGTACCTTTAAGATAATATTACTACTATTTAAACGACTCTACTATTACTAGTAGCTCTTAGTTATAGATAGTATATCTAGTCTTAATATCGACCATTTTACGTAAGAAGAACGTAACTAGATACCATTAGACCTTTTTAGACTTAGTTAGTCTAGGCTAGGAGAGAATATCTAAGATTATAAATCCTAACGCGTCGGTTTTAACGCGGATAGGTTTAGTTAGGTCGAAGTATACTAGTAATAGGGTAGTTATAAATACCTCTTTGATTTTCTCGAAGGAGGCCCTTTCGCCTTCCGATAATTCTATAGACTATGATTTAATATTACGCTATTTCTATCTACCGCGGACCGTAATAGACGAATCTATAGTAGTAGTACGCGCGTTAAGCGGTACTACTAGCCGGGAAAAATGCTTAACGAATTTTCGGTAGTAATTAGCGAATCTAATAAAGACACGTATATCTTGAACTAATTTTAGTTTAGGCTAGTCCACGATAGTAGTAACTCTATCTCTTTCTATGGTTATACCTTAATTAGTAATAATAAAGCTAAGGAAGTTAACGTGGTCCTAGTGGAACTCGTATTTAGATAGCTTAATATATAGCTTGTGTTTTTCTAGCCTATCTAGGACTACGCGTACGTGCTAGATGTATTCTTCTTTATTATTAGAGAAGATAAGGATGTTATCGAGGTATACGATGCACGTTATATCGAGTAGGCCTACTAGCGCGTTATTAATATACGCTTAGAAGGTTCCTAGCGCGTTAGTTAGTCTAAAAGGGACTACTATATACTCGAAGTATCTATAACGGGTCCTAAACGCCGTTTTCTACTTATCGCCCTTCTTAATACGTAGGCGGTAGTAGGCGTTATATAGATCGAGCTTAGTAAAGATCGTTGCGCGCCCTAGTCTATTAATAGACTCGGAGATAAGAGGTAGTAGGTAATAATTCTTTCGCGTAATATTATTTAGACTATAGTAGTTAATACATAGACGGAGACTCCTATCCTTCTTCTTTATAAATAGAATTAGAGCTCTAGCTAGGGATATACTAGACCTAATCTATCCTCGCGTAAGGTTCTTTTCAATATATTCTCGGAGGACCTATAGCTCGGGTTCTAATAGAGGGTAGATGGGTCCGTATAGGGGTTATTAACCGTCTTCGAGGTTAATAGTAAGGTCGATAGGTTAGTATTAAGGTAATTCGGACGAGTCAATCGCTAACGCGATATATTAGTATATTTTATACTAATATAGTAGGTTTTCATCTACTTTAATACTAAGCTCTCTATTTTAAGTAAGTAAGAGGACGTAGATAGCGGAGATTACCTTTTCGTAGTCCTTCTAGAATTATTCGTCGTCGACTAGCTATACTAGGTTCCATTATAGTAGGTATATACGCTAGCTAGCTGTTTTCTAGATAAAGTCTAGTTTCGGGTTATGTTTTTCGAGCTATGGTATACTAAGGATTATATTAAAGGGACTATCTACCACGATAAAGGTTAAGTAGTAGGGTTTCCACTTCCCCCCGCTATTCTAGATACTATATTTAATGGTATAGATACCCTATAATTTAATAGGACTATTAATACTATAGAAGGTAGCATCTATTAGTACTTAAATATCGACGTTAAGTTCTTATACTCGTTAAGTTAATATAACGTTAGTAGCTAAACCGCTATTAAGTATTATGGTCTAATGTTATCCACGAGGGACCTCGATAGGCCTAGCCTATAGTTTAATATACTAGTTAGCTAGTTATCCCTCTATTTTAGTTACGCCTATAAGTTATAAGGGTTCCTTATAGATAGTTAGTTTTTTATATCGTATACCGGGTAGTTAGGCGCGATATATCCTAGCTACTAGTACTTATAGTATGTAACTAACTTAGTATCTATATTAGTATTCGGTAGTTTCCCTAAGCGGCACTCGGGTACTATATAGTCTATCCTACCATAGGTATAGTAGGTAACTTTAGGTTATTTATACGAGTCGTTTCTCGCGTCTCGATATATCGACTAGTAGAAAGATCCGCGTTACGGGCCTTATCTTCTTAAGTTCATAGAGTGGTAGCGTCTACGAGGTGTTCCGCGTAATCTATTACTAAACCGGTCCTCTTTAGATGATTTCGTATTAGATTGGATTAATAGGGATAGTCATGCGTCTATATAACGTTAGTTATTCATTATACGCTAATGTCGTTCTACGAGATTCGCGAGTGCCTAAAGATTAGTAGAGATAGACGTTATAAGGTTAATACGTTTCTTTACGCTCGGGTTAAGGGACCTTTTAAAGTCGTCGTATTATTAAACCATATAATCTTTCTCGGCTTCTCTCTAAAGAGGTCGGAGGTATTTAAGGAGTTATAACGGGGATTATCTCTCTTACTATTAAGTCTTAAAGATATAGCTCTAAGTCTATTTACGTTACTCGGCTCTATCGCCGAAGTATTAAAGAAGGAATTTAGTAAACGTGTCCTAGTTATACGCATCCTTAGGGTGTTTAATTCGATATACCATCTAACGTTTAGATAGCGTTAGGTCTAGGTAGTTCTATATAAACCTAATCTTATTACTATCGTTTATAAATAGGTAGAAGAATCGGCTATACTAGTAAGTCTATTCGTAAAAGCTCCTTCTAGTTTTACTATTAAAGTAAGGTGGTTTCTTAGGCCGAGGTAACTAGGATAGTAATAGACTTAGTTAGACTATTTCGGCTTAAGTTAGTCTATATTAGTATAGGTTAGTTACTACTAGTACTAAAGCGCGTAGTGCGGCTTCGAGTCTAGCGGTTTATCCTTATACTTCGTCGAGTTCACGAAGTTACTACTTAAGCTAAGCCTAACGCTACCTCTCCGTGTATAGCTTAGTATATATATTATTATAAGGCGTGGTTAACGTTAGTTAGTTCTAACGAATTAATTCATTAACGTTAATAGGGTCTAGTCTTATAGTAAGGATAGGTCTAGTATAGTGTAAACTAGACCGCGATGGAGTATAATAGACTCCTTCCTTATTATCTAGGTAATCTTCTACGGTTATACGGAATACCGTACTAGTTATTAGTACGATAGCCTATAGAGTATACCTATTGGTAGAGGTAGTTATAGGGAGACTATTCTCTTCGTTTAGATTTAGAGAGAGTCTCTTATATAAGGTAGTACCACGGGTATTATAGCGCGTAGTAGGAGCTATCTCTATAAGCTACCGTCGTGCTATATAGAGAGGAATTAAAATATAAAGAGTAAAGACGTAGGATAGTAGTCTAATAGTTTATAGAGAGATATAGGCATATATTTATAGAGTAATCTTACTCTTATACGAGGTTGATTCCTAACGAGTAGGAATCGGTTTATACGGTCCACTTATATAGTAACCTCGCTTAACTTAGCTAACTTAACCTAGCTCTGGCCACTACGTGGCTACATAGATTAGAATGGTCCATATAGGTCTATTATAGTTCCCGTCCTAACAGCTTTCTAATAAAGAAATAGTAGATATACTAAGTAACTTCTAATAATATAAAGTTAGATAATAAGTTATAACGGAGCTATATAAGGTATTATAATAAACTATTACTAAACTATAGAAGTATATTACTAATTAAGTCTAGAAGATTTAGATTCTTAAAGAATAGACTAAATATATAAAACTCCTTATAAAGAGATAAGAACTTAAGAAGTCTCTTAAAGAACTATACTAAATAATAGTAGATAAATAACTTTCTATACTAATTTAGATAGAATTAGTTTACCTACTACTAGAGTTATAATAATCTACTATAATTCTAGCTACTTCATTACTAACTTACTCTATTCTATCTCTAGATATACTAAAATCTAAAGATCTAACTATATTTATAGAGAAGAACTAAAAGAAGTAGAAAGACTAGAAGAGAAACTATAAAAAGTACTTCCTTAATAACCCTCTACTCTTTTCTACTAAAGTATAATATATTTTATTTAGAGAATAATACCTAGACTTATAATTCTATAATTAATAGAATAGATAGAAAGAAGTATAGCTACTATCTATAATAACCTAGGAATATTTAGCTATATTTATACTAAATACCCTTAGAATAGATAGAGAATATAAAAGAAAGATACTATTAGAGTTAAGAAGTATAGTATAATAACTAAACTAGATATCTACTTAACTACTATAATATCTATAAAACCTATAGAATAATATCTCTACGCTATAGAAAAATATTTATATATTCTAGTTTTATAAAGTACTACTTCTATTAATCTATAAAAGACTAGAAATAGTACTATTAAGTTTTAACTATCTATATAAACTAGAGAAGAAAGCTAATAAATACTACTATATTCTTAAGAAATATAGCTCTCTAGATAAAACTAATAAACTCTATATAGATTAGAAATAAGGTTAATTAAATATATTTAATTAAGAGTAATCTTACTATAATTAGTACTAGAAGAGTATAAATTAGAGTAGAAACGTATTAAGAGAATACTAAAATAATTAAGATAGTACTTCTTAATATAGAAAAGAATAAAATATAGACTTAAATATAATATCTATTATAAAATAGTAGGATTATAGTATACTTTATTACTATAAGTATAGAGAAATAGAATATATTTTATCTAACTATAAGAATCTAAAAAAAGAATAGACTAGTATATAAGATCTAACTATATTCTTAGCTAAATTATATATACTTAGAAGAAGCTATAGTATCTTCTAGTAAGTAAAGATCTAATATTACTAAAAATATTATTACCTATAGTAAATAGTAATAAAACTATATAGACTCTTATAGATACTAGTATAGAAGATAACTATATTTTATTAATTCTCGTAAAGAAGTATAGATTATTATATAACCTTAGTAAAGTTAGCCGAACTATTATAGTTAATAAATATAAAGTTAGAACTTTAGATAAAGCTATAATAAATTATAAAGTTTATAACTTAAATATAATAAAATAGTAGATATCTAATAAATTTATTATAGCTAATATTAGCTAATAGAATATAATTCTAGGGATACCTTAGCTTAAACGCCTAAACTCTATCCTTGATTTTTAGAAGGAGATTGTAAGAATAGGGTTATTAGATAGTAGTATAGTTAGATAGAATAATGGGGTGTATTCTATCATAGAACGAATTACTACCGAACCTTTTTAGTAGGAATCTAAGAGTATATATATAAAGGGACGCCGATCTATCTAGCACGTGACTGTTTACCGCCCTTCACGTTACCTCCTAACTCTATTAGCTAAGGTACATATAGATTGGGTCCTACCTAAGACTAAGTTCTAATAATTATCCCTTCCCTCTAGAAAGCTACTCTTAGCGACCTAGATCGTTATCTATCTCTATATCCCTATTCTAAGTCTCGTAAGACCTTAGTCGTTCTCTATGCTTCGTCTTAGATACTTACTAATATTCACCGATCTAAGATTTATATAAGTATTTTCCTAATAAACTAGATTTTATCTATCTTAACTTCTTACATAGGTAAGATTACCTAATTAGGCCTAGCGTATCACGTAATATGATTAGGTAAGCCCGGGTACTACCTATATTAAAATCTTTTCTTAGAAATATTCCTTTCTTTAAAAAACTTCTTAACTCTTTATAGAGTTTTTTAGATTATTAGATATATTACCCAATCCTTATAGACATAGATTTATATAGATTTACTATAATTTAGTGCGATTTACGTAATTTACTAATTTTCGTACCGTCCTTAGCTAGTAATAATATAATTCGTAATAATCTATATAAATTAATAATAATCTTAATATAGTTTCCCGAAATCTCGACGCTCTAAAGTAATTAGTACGGAAATAGGCGCCTTCGAATAATCCCTATCTTGTATACGTTACCGATATGTTAAAAGCTATTAATCTACTCTAACCTAGGCCGGGCTCTAATAATCTAGCTATATATTATTATAGTTATTACTTTCCGTTATATATTACTTATAGCGGTACTAAATCTATAATATATAGTACTTATATAACTAAGAAGCGTTATTACTTATAGGTATTTAAGTAAGTTTAAAGAACTTTACGTAGATTTACTTATATTAGTATAGATTACTACTAGGCCTCTAGTAACCCCTACTAATAAGAAGCATAGTACTACCAATCACAACGCCTTAGAGAAGGCTTTCTACGAGCTATATATCTAAGGTAAGGGTTACGCCTAGGAGTACGATTCTAATAAGATCCGTAAGGATTTATCGGAATCTACTATAGCTATTATTACCGCGATTACTAGGTAATATCGTTTTTCTTAAATTATTATAGATTCTTACTAATATATATTAATCTCTATAATAGTGCTAAAATCTCTACTACTTTGGACTTCTTTCTATATACTAGCGATATTAGAATTTCTAGAAAAGGTTCTAGTAAAAAGGCTAAGGTTCCTTCCTCGCGCGTGCTAAAGAGCCGTAAATTTAGGAAAGATAGCTCTAATCTAGAAGTTTCTATACTAAAGGTATGTGGTTCTATACCGATCGTTAAATCTTTTCGCTAATTTATGTAATTCTTAGCGTGCCTACGCCGGTCCGTCCCTCTCCGTCCCGGGTCCCGCCGCTCTATAGGTTTCTATAGAGGAGTTTATAGCTATAAGACGCGCTATATAGAATTTATAGCGTTAGAACGAAAGGCTAGAGACTTATATTATAAAGCTCTATACTATGCTAAATAAGAACTAGCGGAAGGAATTAGATATAACTATCGCGGTAATTAGTACTTCTACTCCTACTCTAACTTAATTAGTTTAGATCTATATAGATTAGTACTAATATATCTCTTTTATCTAGCGTTTTTAGTTTTTCGGTTTTAATTTTAAAGCGATCTTACTTCTTCTAGATAGATTAGTGCGAGTTTATATAGATCTATATAGATCTTTATATTTTCTTTTAGCTTTCTTAATTTTATCTTTCTTTAATAATAACTTCTTTAATCTCTTTAGTGATCTATACCGATCTATACCGATTAGCACCGATTTTCGATGTCCATTTCTCTTAGTAAATCATTTTTCTAAGTCTCTTTTTTAGTTAAATTTTTTAAAGTTCTAAGTTTAAACTTTCTAAGGAAGTTCCTTAATTCCTTAGAATATTTTAAAGATCTATATCTCTTTTACCTTCTTCCTTTTAGGCGGCCGTCCTCGGCGCTAAACTATACTAAAAAACGTTGAATCGCCGTACTTTAGTATAATTCTCTACGATTCCGCGGCTTCCTTTGCTAATCGCTACTTATATACTAATATCGCTGCTTTACTAATATTTATTATAGGTTTCTAAGTATCTTTATTAGAATTATATCCTTTCTAATGAATTTTATATAGCCACGTGCTATCTTTAGCGCGTTACTAGCTAAGTATCTACTTAACTTCGTAGATATCTATACCTTCTTACGTAACTACTTTATATAGTATCTATTCGGAACGATCCGGTAATAATAAGGCATGAAATAGCTCGAGAAGCGTAATATAGAATATATTATATATCTTTAACGTAGGAGGGAGTTACAACTCGTACGCCTGGTTATTAATTATACGAGTAATCTTGTATAGACCTATTATTATATAGTTAAGCTTCTTCTTTGGCCTAATACTATAAATATTCTTACTATTTAGTAAAACTTTATCCCTAACATTAAAGATTATGGGTTTTCTACCCTTATTATAGTATGATTTACTATAATTCGTAGTATCTTATAGTAACTTTATAACGCTTCTTTACGTTTAGAATAGTTCTATAGTAATTTCTATTACTTTAACGTTAGGTTATTCTACTTTAAACTAAGTCCCTAAGAACTACGTATTATAGTTCTAACCGAAGTTTACTTCGAACGGACTTACGTAGGTTAACGCATGTCGGCTATTATTATACGCGAATTCCGCGATATAGACTAACCTTATCTAGTTATCCTACTTATAGTTATAATATATACGTAAATACGCCTCGACTATCTAATTCTACCACTCTATCTATCTATCTATTTATAGGTGGAACGTAGTACTAAGTTTCCGCTTAATTCCTAGCGTATAGTAGAAATCCTTCTAAAATTTAGACGTTATCTACGGACCTCTATCCGAAACTATACCGTTTAGTATACTATAGAGCCGGACTACGTCACGGAGTAGTATATCTATAAGATCTAGTACTTAGATCGTCTTCCTTATAGGGATATAGTATAATATCTTTATAAATCTATCTAGAACTACGAGTAAACTATCATAAATATACCTAGAATACTTACTTAGGGGTAGATCTATAATGAAATCCATCGATAATTCCTTCTATACCTCCTTTAGTATAGGTAATGGCCTTAATTTACTATATAGTAAGTGTCTATATACTTTCGTATACTGGTAAACGTTATACGTTTTTACGTAGTCTTTTATATATTTATAAAGACCCGGCTAGTTATACGTCCTTCGGATTAAATCGACCGTCCTTATAACGCTAAAGTACCCTACTAACGCGTAATCGTACTATTCCCTTAAAATATTAATTCGTAAGCCGCCTTCCGGCATATAGAGTCGGCCTTAGAAGTAGATCGCGTCTAATCGTCGTTCCTACCTTAATAACCATAGCGGATCTATAGCACTTCCTTTTATACTTATGACTTTCTTTACTAATATATTAGAATTCTAGGTAGATTTAATTAAGTCTTTGAGGGTTTTCTTAGTTTCTTAGATGTTTATTTAAATTACTTAATACCCGCTCTAATTCCCGTGGAGAATCGCCGAAAGTGTCCTAGCTTCTAGTATTCTATTAGATAACTAGTCTTATAGTATCTAAAGTATAGTATAGTCTAACTTGCACTAACTATCTGCGTTATTCTATGACGATTTCTTATAATCTTTACGCCGCGATAGAGGATTAGCTTTATTCTCTCTTCTAGCTTTATATAAGATTTTAAAGTTAAATATTAATATCTACTAAGCCTAATATACTTATTGGCGATTAAGGACCTTGGTCGATATAAAGTAACGTAGATTTACGTAATCCGATAATAATTCGATCTAATATATAGAGTCTTCTAAATAATATCGCTATTACTTAAAACTCTTAATAATTATAAGTAGTTTCTAGTCGTGCGTGTTATAACGCGTCTCTATATCCGCCATTTTATAAGAAAAGAAAGCGACCGGGTACTATTATACCTTATCTTTCGTATCTTTATACGGTTAACTAATAATTCTAGTAATTACGAATTCTAACGCGTTAGTTTCGACCTAAATATACTTCTTAGAATCGAAATACCTAAGAATCGGCGTAGTTATAAAGTAATTCTTTAACGATTGGAACGTATCTCGCGCTTCCGGCGTTAACTATATCTCGACCGACTTAGCTTTACGCTATACTCGCCTACCTATAGGGATTTTACCGCTATTCTCTATAAGTTTATTAAGCGACGCCGTAATTCGTAAGAAGTCTATAATAAATTTACGATAATAGTTTACGAAACCTATGAATATTCTAATTTAACGTATAGTAGTAGGTTCTAGCCATTCCATGATGGTCTTTATACGCTCCGGCTCTATTTTTAGGCCGCCATATATCATAATAAAGCCAAGAAACCCAACTTCTTATTAGTAAAACTCGCATTTAGATAATTTTATATAGAGTTTATACTACCTTAGACGATTTAGTACCGATTTCACGTGTTCTTTATAATCCTTTATACTATCGGAGTAAATTAGTATATTATCGAGATAAACTACGTAAATTATATTAAGTAATCCTACGAGTATAGTATTAATATATCCTTAAAACGCTCCTAGCGTATTTATTAGCCTGAATGGCATAATAGTATACTTAAAATAACTATATCTAGTCCGAAATGCGGTTTTCTACTTATCTCCGTAACGAATTCGAAGTTAGTAATATATATCTTATAAATCTAGCTTCGTAAAGTACTTTACCTTCGTTAATTAGTCTAAAGATTTACTAACTAGCGGTAATAGGTAACGATTCTTCTTAGTCACCGTATTTAGTGCCTGATAGTCAACGTATAGATATAAACTTCTATCTTTCTTCTTTATAAAGAGAATAGGTACGCCGGCCGATAACGTACTATAACGTATCTAGTCTCTTTCGAGGTATTCTTTAATATATTTACAAAGAACTTCGAGTTCTAGTCTCGAAAGTAGGTAAAGTAGGCTATAAGGGACGTCTACTCCCTCTTCGAGCTCGATCTTTAGCTTATATAGCCCGTGATCGGGGAGAAGTAATATATCTCCTACCGAAAACATATCCGTATACTACGAATATACGTCGGGTAGCGTGTCTTCGCCCTAATTATTACTATCGTCCTTATCTTTATTAATAATTAATAAGGACGTAAGATAGATTAGTAATAATCGGGTCCGCACGGCGAGGTTCCATGCCTCCTTACTAATAGTTATAACTTACTAGTATAATTTACCACGGTGTCGTCGGAACATTAATGTCTCCTTCTAAAAATCGAGGATAGGGTTTAGGCGTCTAAGCTAAGGTATCCCTAGAATTATATTCTATTAGCTAATATTAGCCACGATAAATTTATTAGATATCTACTATTTTATTATCTTTAAGTTATAAACTTCGTAATTTATTATAGCTTTACCTAAAGTTCTAACTTTATGTCCATTAACTATAATAGTTTAGCTAACTTTACCGAGATCGTACGATAATCTACACTCCTTTATAAGAATCGACGAAATATAGTTATCTTCTATACTAGTATCCACGAGGGCCTATATAGTTTTATTACTATTTACTATGGGTAACGATACTTTTAGTAATATTAGGTCTTTACTCGCTAGAAGGCGCTACGGCTCCTCCTAAGTATATATAATTTAGCTAAGGATATAGTTAGATCTCATGTACTAGCCTATTCTTTTTTTAGATTCTTATAGTTAGGTAAAATATATTCTATTTCTCTATACTTATAGTAATGAAGTACGCTATAATCCTACTATTTTATAATAGGCGTTATATTTAAGCCTATGCCTTATCCTTTTCCGCGTTAAGAAGCACCGCCTCGATTATTTTAGTGTCCTCTTAACGCGTTTCTACCCTGATTTACGCTCTTCTAGCGCTAATCGCGGTAAGGTTACTCTTAATCGAACGTATTTAATCGACCTCGTTTCTAACCCGTGTAGGGTTCGTCGGTTTTACCTAGAGAGCCACGTTCCTTAAGGATGCGGTAGTATTTATTAGCTTTCTTCTCTAATTTATATAGATAGTTAAAACTTAATAATACTATTCCTAGTCTTTCGCGGATTAACGGAAGTAGTACTTCGCGAAACTAGAATATACGAATATTTTTCTATAGCGTAGGGATATTATTCTATAGGTTTTAGAGATATTATAGTAGTTAAGTAGATGTCTAGTTCGGTCGTTATACCACGCTTCTTAACTTAGATAGTGCCTTTCTTTCACGTTCTCTATCCGTTCCGAGGGTGTTTAGTATAAATATAGCTAAATGTTCCTAGGTTATCGTAGATAGTAGCTATACTTCCTTCTATCTATCCTATTAATTATAGGATTATAAGCCTAGATATCGTTCTCCAAACGAAATGCGTTATACTTTAGTAGAAAAGAGTAGAGGGTTATCGAGGAAGTACTTTTCGTAGTCTCTCTTCTAGTCTTTCTACTTCTTTTAGTTCTTCCCTATAAATATAGTCGGGTCTTTAGATTTCGGTATACCTAGGGAAGGAGTAGGGTAAATCGGTAACGAAGCGGCCGGGTATACGGTAGATTATTATAACTCTAATGGTAGGTAAACTAATTCCGCCTGAATTAGTATAGGAAGTCGTCTACCTACTATCGTTCGGCGTAGTTCTTTAAGAGACTCCTTAAGTTCTTATCTCTTTATAAGGAGTTTCGCGCATTCTACCTATTCTTTAAGGGTTTAAATCTCTCGAGCCTAATTCGCGACGTATTCCTAAAGTTCGGCGATAGTTTATTATAATACCTTACGTGGCTCTACCACGACTTATTATCCGGCTTTATATTATTAGAAGTTACTCGGCGTATCTACCATTTCTTCGTCTAAAAGCTCCGTGATTTAGTCTAATATTTCCACTTCTCGGTTAGAAACGGCCGGGATTAATACTAATTATAGAGGATCCCTATTATTTAATATAGTATTACTTATCCCTATAGTGGATCGTGTCGACCTTCTCGGTTCTAGTTAGACTATCTTAACTATAGTACTATATAGGGAGTAATTCGAATATAAGAATAGGGTTATTAGATAGTAGTATAGTTAGATAGAATAATAGGGTGTATTCTATTATAGAACGAATTACTACCAAACCTTTTCGGTAGGAATCCGAGAGTATATACATAAAGGGACGCCGATCTATCTAGTACGTGACTATTTACCGCCCTTCACGTCACCTTCTAACCCTGTTAGCTAAGGTATATGTAGGTTGGGTCCTACCTAAGGCTAAGTCCTAACAGAGATATTAACGTTCTAATAATATTATAGTAAACTATACTAGTAAGTTATAACTATTAGTAAGGAGATATAGAACCTTACTATATAGATCTAATTATTACTAATCTATCTTATATTCTTATTAATTATTAATAAAGATAAGAATAATAGTAATAATTAGAGTAAAGATATACTACCTAGCGTATATTTATAGTATATAGATATATTTTTAGTAGGAGATATATTACTTCTCTCTAATTATAGACTATATAAGCTAAAGATTAAGCTTAAAGAGAAAGTAGATATCCCTTATAGTCTACTTTATCTACTTTTAAGACTAGAACTTAAAGTTCTTTATAAATATATTAAAGAATACCTTAGAAGAGACTAGATATATTATAGTATATTATCGGCTAGTATATCTATTCTCTTTATAAAGAAGAAAGATAGAAGTTTATATCTATATATTAACTATTAGATACTAAATATAATAACTAAGAAGAATTATTATCTATTACTACTAGTTAGTAAATCTTTAGACTAATTAATAAAGGTAAAGTACTTTATAAAGCTAGATTTATAAGATATATATTACTAGCTTTAAATTTATTATAGAGATAAGTAGAAAACTATATTTCGGACTAGATATAGTTACTTTAAGTATACTATTATACTATTTAGACTAATAAATATACTAGAAGCGTTTTAAGAATATATTAATACTATACTTATAGAATTGGCCAGGTGGCGTAGTGGTAGTGTGCTACGTTACTAGAAGCGTTTATTATCTAACGTCGTGGGTTCGAATCCTATAACGGCCACCTTTTTATACACTAGTTTTCGCACGCTCTATTAAAAAGTGTGCGGGGCTAAGCGAGCACATAACGTGAAGGTTACCGTTACATGACTACTTAGTCCTAAGCGACCATTAGGTAATGTGAAAATAACTATACCATCATTATATAATAAGAATTACCTAATATAGCTACCTACTAAGCTACCTTAAGTAGTAGAGCGACGCCTAGAGTAGCTAGACCCATAACTAGCTTAGCTCGAATCATAGAATTTTCACTATATACTAGGGCCTTATCTACCCTAATCCGGCTTAGCTCGTGCTTACTCCGGCTCGGTAACCACGAAATAGACGGTAATACGTAATTTAGTATCCCGCCTACCTATAGATGATTATATAGCCCCGAAGAATAATTTCCGAATTCGGCCTAGCTAGGGTTAGTGCTAAGGCATGGACCTATTAGATATATACCCCCTCCGGCATTAGTCATCTTAATTAATGACTACTACCTAGCGTAAAGCTATATTCCCATGGATAGGAAAAAACACGGTAACACAGGAATAAAAGATTAGGCCTAGCCTAGCGACCTATCTAATCATAAGAAAGGTAATACCTACTATAGTTGGTTAGGGCGTTATTAAGAGCCGGTACTAATATAGTAATAAAAAGCCTAATATAAGGATAAGAAGTAAGTTTATC
>NW_022985571.1:68528-96884 GCF_010093815.1 Pseudovirgaria hyperparasitica
TTATCTATTACTACTAGTTAGTAAATCTTTAGACTAATTAATAAAGGTAAAGTACTTTATAAAGCTAGATTTATAAGATATATATTACTAGCTTTAAATTTATTATAGAGATAAGTAGAAAACTATATTTCGGACTAGATATAGTTACTTTAAGTATACTATTATACTATTTAGACTAATAAATATACTAGAAGCGTTTTAAGAATATATTAATACTATACTTATAGAATTGGCCAGGTGGCGTAGTGGTAGTGTGCTACGTTACTAGAAGCGTTTATTATCTAACGTCGTGGGTTCGAATCCTATAACGGCCACCTTTTTATACACTAGTTTTCGCACGCTCTATTAAAAAGTGTGCGGGGCTAAGCGAGCACATAACGTGAAGGTTACCGTTACATGACTACTTAGTCCTAAGCGACCATTAGGTAATGTGAAAATAACTATACCATCATTATATAATAAGAATTACCTAATATAGCTACCTACTAAGCTACCTTAAGTAGTAGAGCGACGCCTAGAGTAGCTAGACCCATAACTAGCTTAGCTCGAATCATAGAATTTTCACTATATACTAGGGCCTTATCTACCCTAATCCGGCTTAGCTCGTGCTTACTCCGGCTCGGTAACCACGAAATAGACGGTAATACGTAATTTAGTATCCCGCCTACCTATAGATGATTATATAGCCCCGAAGAATAATTTCCGAATTCGGCCTAGCTAGGGTTAGTGCTAAGGCATGGACCTATTAGATATATACCCCCTCCGGCATTAGTCATCTTAATTAATGACTACTACCTAGCGTAAAGCTATATTCCCATGGATAGGAAAAAACACGGTAACACAGGAATAAAAGATTAGGCCTAGCCTAGCGACCTATCTAATCATAAGAAAGGTAATACCTACTATAGTTGGTTAGGGCGTTATTAAGAGCCGGTACTAATATAGTAATAAAAAGCCTAATATAAGGATAAGAAGTAAGTTTATCACCTAATGGGATTCAAGGACTTAGACTAGGCTAGGTTAGGTTAGTAATAGGGTCTAGTTAGGGAGCCAATCACAGGAGGTTTTCTTATATACATAGCAGCCAATACTAGAGGAGGCCTAAGGCTGTGGAGCATATATATGGCTATATATATAGTTCTTCCTAGTTAAACACTAATATTATTATTATTATACTTATAGAATTACTTAATATAATCTATATAGTTTATCTTAATAATATACTAATTTACTCTAATAATATATAGAATTAAAAAGAATATATAAAATTAATACTAAATTAGCTTAGATAGTATAAGCTCTATATAAAGTTATCTAAATATAAGTTCTACTAATAAGAAGTTAGATTTCTTAGCTTTATTATAATATATAGTAGTCTAAAAATAGAGCTAGAGCGTATAAAGACTATTATAGAATAGCTAGAATCTACTATTATATATTAAATTATAATATTTATAGATTTTATAAACTATTATTATAAATTTATTATAGACTTCTTATAAATTATAGTACTACTTAATAAACTTACTAAGAATAGTAGTAAAATCTCTATAGATAGGCGAGTATAGTATAAAGCTAAGTTAGTTAAAATATAGTTAATACTAGAAGTATAAGATATATTCTAATTATTAAAGAATTACTTTATAACTATACTAATTCTTAGGTATTTTAATTCTAAGAAGTATATTTAGGTTATGACTAATATATTAGAATTTATAATTACTAGAATTATTAGTTAACCATATAAAGATATAAAAGATAAGATATAATAGTATCTAGTTACCTTCTTTTTCTATAAAATAGTAGATATAGAGACGTGTTATAATATATATAACTAGAAACTACTTATAATTATTAAGAGTTTTAAGTAATAGTAATATTATTTAGATAGCTCTATATATTAGATTAAATTATTATTAGATTATATAAATCTTTATTACTTTATATTAACTAAGGTTCTTAATTACTAATAAGTATATTAGACTAAGTAGATATTAATATTTAACTTTAAAATCTTATATAAAGCTAGAAGAGAGAATAAAGCTAATTCTCTATTATAGTATAAAGATTATAAGAAATTATTATAGAATAATATAGATAGTTAGTATAATCTAGACTATACTATACTATAGATACTATAAGACTAGTTATCTAATAGAATACTAGAAACTAGAATACTTTTAGTAATTCTCTATAGAAATTAGAGTAGATATTAAGTAATCTAAATAAATATCTAAGAAACTAAGAAAGCCCTTAAAGACTTAATTAAATCTATCTAGAATTCTAATATGTTAGTAAAGAAAGTTATAAGTATAAAAGGAAGCGCTATAGATTCGCTATAGTTATTAAGATAGAAATAATAATTAGATATAATCTACTTCTAAGACTAACTCTATATACTAGAGGGCGGCTTATAAATTAATATTTTAAGGGAATAGTATAATTATATATTAGTAGAATACTTTAGTATTATAAGAATAGTTAATTTAATCTAAAGAATATATAACTAGCTAGGTCTTTATAAATATATAAAGGACTATATAAAAATATATAATATTTATAAGTATATAAAAGTATATAGATACTTACTATATAGTAAATTAAGACTATTACCTATACTAAAGAAGATATAAAAGAAATTATTAATAGACTTTATTATAGATCTATCTCTAAGTAAGTATTTTAGATATATTTATAATAGTTTACTTATAGTTCTAGATAGATCTATAAAGATATTATACTATATCTCTATAAGAGAGATAATCTAAGTACTAGATCTTATAGATGTACTACTCTATAATATAGTTTAGCTCTATAGTATACTAAATAGTATAGTTTTAGATAGAGGTCTCTAGATAATATCTAAATTTTAGAAGAATTTCTACTATATACTAGGAATTAAGTAGAAACTTAGTACTATATTCTATCTATAAATAGATAGATAGATAGAGTAGTAGAATTAGATAGTTAAGGTATATTTATATATATATTATAACTATAAGTAGAATAACTAGATAAGGTTAGTCTATATTATAGAATTTATATATAATAATAGCTATTATATATTAACCTATATAAGTCCATTTAAAGTAACCTTTAGTTAGAACTATAATATATAGTTTTTATAAACTTAGTTTAAAGTAGAATAATCTAATATTAAAGTAATAGAAATTACTATAGAACTATTCTAAATATAAAGAAGTATTATAAAGTTACTATAAGATACTATAGATTATAGTAAATTATACTATAATAAGAGTAGAAAACCTATAATCTTTAATATTAGAGATAAAGTTTTACTAAATAGTAAGAATATTTATAGTATTAGACTAAAGAAAAAGCTTAACTATATAATAATAGATCTATATAAGATTACTTATATAATTAATAACTAGGTATATAAGTTAAAACTCCCTTCTATATTAAAGATATATAATATATTCTATATTATACTTCTTAAGCTATTTTATATCTTATTATTACTAGATTATTCTAAATAGATACTATATAAAGTAGTTATATAAGAAGATATAGATATCTATAAAGTTAAGTAGATACTTAGCTAATAATATACTAAAGATAGTATATAGCTATATAAAATTTATTAGAAAGAATATAATTCTAATAAAGATACTTAGAAACCTATAATAAATATTAGTAAAGTAGTAATATTAGTATATAAGTAGTAATTAGTAAAGAAAGCTATAGAATTATAGAGAATTATACTAAAGTATAGTAATTTAATATTTTTTAGTATAGTTTAGTACTAAGAATAGCTATCTAAAAGAAAGAAGATAAAAGAGATATAGATCTTTAAAATATTCTAAGGAATTAAGAAACTTCCTTAGAAAGTTTAAACTTAGAACTTCCTTAGAAAGTTCGAACTTAGAACTCCCTTAGAAAGTTTAAACTTAGAACTGTTAGGCACGTGCCTACCAGTTAATTATACATGTGTGCAGTAGTCGTATATAAGTAGTGTACTCCACCCTTAAAGTAGTAGCTTTAAGATTCGGTCCTTTTAGTATAGTTGGTTGGTGCATGGAGCCCGCCTCCTTACAAGAACTTTAAAAAAAGTTAAAAATAATTTACTAAGAGTAATAGACATTAAAAATCATTATTAATTAGTATAGATTAGTATAGATTACTAAAGAGTTTAAAGAAGTTATTTTTAAAGAAAGATAAAATTAAGAAAACTAAAAGAAAATATAAAGATCTATATAGATCTATATAAATCTATATTAATCTATCTAGAAGAAGTAAGATTACTTTAAAATTAAAACTAAAAACTAAAAATACTAGATAAAAGAAATATATTAGTACTAATTAGTATAGATCTAAACTAATTAAGTTAGAGTAGATATAGAATAGCTAATTAATACTATAATTATATCTAAGTCTTTCTACTAGTTCTTATTTAGTATAGAATAGAGCTTTATAATATAGGTCTCTAGTCTTTTATTCTAATACTATAAACCCTATATAATATATCTTATAGCTATAAACTTCTCTATAGAAATCTATAGAGTAGTAGAAACTAGAGTAGAGAGAGACGGACTAGTATAGATATACTAAGAGTTATATAAATTAGTAAAAAGATTTAATAATTAGTATAGAACTATATACCTTTAGTATAGAAACCTCTAGATTAGAGCTATTTTTACTAACTTTATAGCTCTTTAGTATATATAAGAATAGAATCTTAGTCTTTTCTCTAGAATTATTCTTAGGGATTTTAATATTACTAGTATATAGAAAAAAGTCTAAATTAATTAAGGTCTTAGTACTATTATATAGATTAATATATATTAGTAAAGATTAGTAATAATTTAAGAAAAATAATATTACCTAGTAATTATAGTAATTATAGCTATAGTATACTTAGCTAGATTAGTATAGATCTTATTAGAATTATACTTCTAGCTATAATATATACTATATTTATATAATTTATAGAAGGTCTCTTCTAAAGAATTCTAATTATTAGTACTATACTTCTTATTAGTAGTATTTAGGCGTTATCTAATATTAATCTATATAAATATAAGTAAATTAGTATAAAGCTTCTTAAACTTACTTAAATACCTATAAATAATAACGCTTCTTAGTTATATAAGTACTATAAGTTATAGATTTAGTATCCCTATATATATATACTAAAGAAAAATAATAACTATAGTAATATATACTTAGATTATTAGAGTCTAGTGAAGGTTAAGGTAGATTAATAGCTTTTAATATATTATTAATATATATAAGATAGAGATTATATAAAGACGTCTATTTCTATACTAATTACTTCTAAGTATTAAGATTTTAGAAAACTATATTATAATTATTACTAATTTATATAGATTCTTATAGATTATTATTATTATTAGCTAAAAATACTAAAAAAATTAGTAAGCTATTAGGGCTAACACTAGAATAGACTTAACTAGACTACTACGGTCTAGTACGGTCCCGTAAGAGATAGAATTAGAATTAAGTTAGCTAGATTAAGCGAGACTACTATATAAGTAGACTATATATACTTAATTTCTACTCTTTAGAAATTAACCTTATTATAAGAGTAGACTACCCTTTTAAATATATTTCTAAATCCTTCTATAATCTATTAGACTACTATTCTACGTCTATAATTCTTATATTTTAATTTCTTCTTTTATAGTATAATAGTAGTTTATAGAAATAGCTCTAACTACTTATTATAATACTTATAGTACCGCCTCTTATAGTAGACCTTCTCCTAACTTAAATAAGAAGAATAGTCTATCTATAACTACCTCTACTAATAACTATATCTTATAGACTATTATACTAATAACTTATATAATATTCTATATAACTATAGAAGATATAATAGAATATAAGAATAGAGTCTATTATACTCTATCTTAGTCTAGTTTAAACTATACTAGATCTAATCTTAATATAAGACTAGACTCTATTAATATTAATAAGTTAATTTATTAGCACTATCTAATATTAACTATACCCTATAATAATATATATACTAGACTATATAAAGAGAGATAATATTATATTAGACTTAACTTAAGTAATAACTATATAAACTTAATAAAGCTTAAGAATATACTATAAGACTTAAAGCTATATTATATACTTTAGTTCTAGTAATAATTAATTTATATCTATATAGATCTATACTAACTAAAATAGTCTATTCTAGTCTACTACTATCTTAATTACTCTAATCTAAGAAACTATCTTACTTTAATAGTAAAAGTAGAAAGAGTTTCTATATATAGACTTATTAATATAGTTAATTCTTCTATCTATTTATAAATAATAGTAATAAAATTAGATTTATCTAGAACTATCTTAATCTAATACCTTTAGAACGTTAGATAGTATACTAAATTAAATATTCTAAGGATATCTATAACTAGAATACGTTTACTAAATTTCTTCTCTAATATTTTAGTAATAGAGCTAAATAATATAAGTAGACCTAGGGCTATATCTTTAAGACTTAATAATAAGATAATTAGTTACTATTATAACTTCTTAAATACCTTTAGTCTCTCTAGAGAGAAGCTAAAGAAGATTATATAATTTAATAATATTATAACTTTAAACGGTCCCTTACCCTAAATATAAAGAACTATCTTAACCTTATAATAATAATCTCTATAGACCTCTAAGCTCTTATAAACCTTATAGAGTAATACTAGTATATAATAAACAATTAATACCGTACTAGTATATAACTATCTCTAATAATCTAATCTAATATAAAATTATCTAACTAAAACTAATTTAGTAATAGATCTTAAGGAATATTATAATAATAATAATAATATTATATAACTAGGTAGAGTAGTACTCTATAGGCCTATACCTCCTCTAGTCTAAGCCACTATATAAGAAGAAACCCCATAGGGAAAAACTTCCTTATATCTATAACTACATCTTATTAAACCTCTATTTCGTCTTAAGTATATAGCTATAGGGTACGCCTATTAGTCTATAGCCTATATTACCGTTATTTCGCCCTTAGGTAGCACGTGTAGGTATAGAGGTTATTAGTTAAGGGCTACCCTTAACTAATAATTAGGGTTCTCCCGGGGTTCTTCTAGTATATATCGGGTTACTACCGGCGTATACCGGGTCTCTTCTAGTATATATTTCCGGGTCTACTAGTACTAGAGAAGTAGTAGATATATAAGCATCTATCGGGAGACGTCCTTAGGGTACTTATTAAGCTATTATACGATATCTAAAGTCTTCGTAACGTAGATAAGCTATTACTATTATATATAGAGGTTAGAGTATATAGCTAGATAGTAGCGTATTATACCTCTCCGGCCGTACGCCTTATACTATAGAGATATATTAGGGACGCCTCTCTTATAGAGGTAGTATAGAAGTCCCATAGCGCCTATTCGGGCTTAGATAAGTATAGATACTTAGGCTTTCGTTAGCCCTTTATATATCTATTTACTCGGTTCCTTCTATGGCCCTCGAATCTACTCTAGATATCTATTCTACTAGGAGGTCTAGTAGGTATAGAGTGCCTCTTTCTACTTATCTTAAGTCCACGACCATATATTTTTTACGAGTTCTTAAAGGCTCTACCGGTCTAGGAGAGCGTCCGGGTTATCTCGGACTTCTTATACTACTTAGCTAGAGTCGGCTTCTATTAAGCACCTATACCGTATTCGATTCCGGCCTATATATAGGAGTACGCGGTAATATATACTAATTCGTATATATAGCGCGGCGAAAGTATATTCTATATTTTCTATACGTTCCTATACTTATTATTTAGTAAAGTATACCACCCTCTATATCTAGTAGAAGTTATATATACTTATAACGTCTATCTCGCGTCGTAGTAGTACCGTGTTAGTAGCTTTATATACGCCTAATATAAGACGGAGTATACGGTTCTATATGGATTTAAGCTTTATTCGCCTAGTCTATATAAGGGCTGTATACTAGTACTCGTGTCTATACGTAAAGACGGGTCGTGCTATAGATATATATAGCTAGCGTGCCTTATCCCGGGCGGTTCCCTACGTGGAGGCTATAATCCGTTATATAGCGGCTTCTATCTAGAGGGCCCTAGAGACGGCGTATACTACTTATGGTCCCTATTTAAGCTTACTATCTAGTATAACTCCGAGCGCGCGTATACTTTATACTAGTAGTTTATTAAATACGTCGATTCGGGGGCGTCGTTCGCCTTCCCTAGTTACCTATTTCCCTTAACGATTAATAAAGTATATAAGCTAGTATTTCTCCGGGGCGAACTTTACTCTATAGCGTTTTATCTACTAGAGGTACCTCTTATAGTCCTATTCTAGTCGTCTATACGTTCGGTTAGTATTATTATTAATAGCTAGAAGGTATATATTATCGGCGTATCCGACTACCTCTATATACTTTATTTCTTAAAGAAGGTCTACCGTAAAGAAGAGGAATAGGATTAGAGAGATAGTGCTCCCTTATAGGATGCCGTATACCGTCTCTTTATATTCGCTCTAGTACCTAGGGATATGTATCTAAGTTATTCTTTCTATAAGGAATAACTATATAAAGCGTATAATCCATTCTAGTATTCGTCTTATCTAGAGGTTATAAATAAGTCTTATATAGTTTACCTTATTAAACGCTCCGGCTATATCGAGGGAGAGGAGCGATACTACCCGTCTCTATTTCTATACGGCCTAGACGACTTTAATAATATATTAGATAGCTATTATTAGGGAGCTATCTACCTTTACCTTCTAGTTCGGAGGGAGGAGATTATATTTCTATACCGCGGTACTTATCTTCTTTACTATTATAGCCTCTAGTATCTTACCTAGGTAGGAGAGAAGGGCGATTAGTCTCTATCCCTTTAGGGAGTTAGGGCTCTTTCCTAGTTTCGGGAGTATAATAGTATAGGCGACTCGGAAGTACTAGGGGTGGTACCCCTACGTGACGCATGCTTAGAATATACGAGTAATAAGCGGTAGGGTCGCCTTTATAGTTCTTTTTAGGTATCGATTTAGAATTCTATCTAGTCCGGGTACTTTATTATTTAGGAGTATCTTAATAATATTAAGTATATCCTCCTCCGTAACTTCTTTGGGGATATCTACTATATATAGATATTTAGCGTTATGAACGTCTAATAGGTCTACTAGTTCCGGGAGAGGGAACATGGCCTCCCATAGGGCCTTAGTTTTCTTAAGGCCCGTGGAGTATATTCTCCCCTAATATATTAGGGGAGGTATAAGTGGCGGGGGTGTCGGAGTATCTACACCCTTAGCCTATTTCGCCATGCGCCATAGCCCTATTATATATCATATCTATTAACTAGTAATTATATACTACTATTTACGCCTTTCGTTACGGAGGACTTTATCGCGTTATTATATTACTTCCTTCTATTCTTTCTATAACTCGAGTGTTCTCGTACGGTATACGCGTCTATATAGCCTTTAGGCGTCTTATCTACTTTCCCGTACTTGAGGAATCCCCTTTACTTCTAGGGGCCGGTATATTTAGTATAGTACGTGTTTATTTCTCGTATTCTAGTATATTTATAGGAGTATCTATACGGCCTAGTCTATGGCTAGGTTATTAGATATATCGACTATAGAGGGATCTAGGATCGCCGATTCTAGGTCCTTTAGATACTTTTCCTAGTCGGTATCCTTCTATATCTATTATCCCCGTTATTTATTCGGGGTATATATGTTTATTATAGTTTCTATATATTCATAGTCGGAATCCGTCTATACCTAGCCTAGGCGGTAGTATTAGATCTAGTAACTAATATACTCCGTAGCGAAGGTAAGGTTAAGTATAGACCCGTCTTTATCCTATTTATATTTTTTCTATATAACTTATTCTATAGATGTAAGTAGGTATAGAAAGTCGTAGTAGTGGGTGCGTAGTTCTCTTACTCTAAGTTCTTCTCTAACTATAGCTAGGCCTCCCTACTATTAGTAGTAGAGGTTAAAGTCTCCTAGGAGGATGTGTTACCCTAGTTCCGTAGTACCCTTAAGTATCTCGTCTAGTATAAGTACACGTTATTAGTTATATATGTTATATATATATAGGGGGCCTATATCTATTTATAGGTATAGTATTATCCTAAGGTTATCGCGCTTAGTATACGACTATAATAAGAGTAGTATTAACCTATAAATATGGAAGAGAACTCATCTTTCTAGTCCTAGAGGGTATATAGTATAGTATCCGGGGTGTATAGTTAGTTTACTCGTCTAGTAGTATTTATAGGGTTCCTAGATAGCGAGTATTATAGCCCCGGTCTCTTTAAGGAGCGTCGCCTAGTTCTCTCTTTTATATTATATATTTACCTATATAATTCGGAGTATATTCTAGTCCCTTATTAGGTACTAGGGAGTATATATATCTATATACTTATTCCTCGGAGACGCGACTATCCTCACGCGGCAGCGGCTTTAACTATACCTTTTAGTCGTCCTATCATCTTCAGGATAATCTACTATCCCGCCTAACTACCTTCCGGAGGGGAGGTTAGGGGTATTATAAAGGAAGGGCTCGTAGTAGGTATTATATTCTATAACTATCTCGCGCCTCTTACTTTTATCGTGCGAATATATTCTATAACCTATTTACGTTTTATACACGTTAACGACTATAATAGATATTTTCCGTCGTAGTTTAAATACTATACTATATCCCTATTTCTTAGTCCGTCTCCTCGCGGTTTATAAGGGCACTTCTAGATAGTATAGTCCCCACGGTACTATCCGTACTTAGTCTTCTATAAGTACCTTTATATAGTGTGTCTATACCCTTAATAGTTAAAGTACTATATTATTATCTATACCCTATTCTATAGCTCGGCTATAAGAAGCTCTCCTTCTATTAGGAATCCCTCCTATATAATATGTTATATAAGGGCGGGGTCTCGGAGCTCTATAATTATAGTAGAGTGTTTTTTTACCGTCGTCTTAATCGCCTATAGGTTCTTCTACCACGCTTTCACGATCTTAATCCCTAGGTATTTTCGCGTGTTAGATTATTCTATACGCGTAATATTCTCCGCTCCGATAGCCTATCCCTATATAGGTACTACGTGTACTATAATCGGGTATATAGCTACCCTAATAGACGCGCTAGGGAAGATACTACCTATCATGTTCGGATCTCGCGAGATGTTTTACTATGTAGTATTTATTATAGTAGTAAGTACTACTCTACCTAGTATAACTTTAGTAGCTACGACGCTTAACTATATTCCTTTCTATTTATTAATCTTATTTATAATTTCCTTTAGGGATACCTATTAGACCTACGCTAGCGTGTTCTTATCCTAGATTACGATATATATACCATATACTCTATCTATAGTTCTAGTAGTCCTTAGTATAGTAGCTCCGGGTGTTACTATAATCTAAGCCTATATATTAGGGCGCTTATCTTAGGATAGCTCTTCCTAGATTCTCCGTAGACTAGCTTCTATTTAGTCGAGCCTACTACTAGGTTCCTCTCATAGCGACTTTCTTTCTTCCTCTATAATTCCTCTTAGGTTCTAGATAAGGTCCCGGAATATATAAAGAAGGGTCTTCTTTCCCTTCTTAGCGTCCCTCTCTATATATATTATCTAGTATTCGATTTTATCTAGGAGGGTCTCCCCTCTTAGGGTCCCCTCGGTCTAGGTTATCTATAGCGCTTCGTACCCTTAGTTAGTTCCTATATTTTAGATAGGTATCTAGCTATCTATATTAATGTCGCTATATAGTCGTTTCTACTATACTAGTAGGGGTATATCCGGCGTCTACTAGGGTATTATAATACCTAAGGCCGCCATAGTTATTAGTTAAGGGCAGCCCTTAACTAATAAAAGGGGGTTAGCGTGTTAGCGTTTATTGGATATAGTCTATACTCGTGTTATTAAAGAGTCTTTAAGCGTATATATATAGTGTCTCTATACGTTAGTATTATCGCGTATTATACGCTATACGTACGTACGTGTGTCGGAGGTTATTATACTCGGTATACTCTATTGTTTAATGTATATAAATCGCTGTTTTGCCCCGAATTAACCAGTTTGGTCCGTTGGGGTGTGAGAAGTTTTTTTCTATACTACTAACTATATTATAAAGGTACTTAGAGTATATAAAGAAGTAAACTTAAAGTCTAAAATACTTATAATAGCTAAAGTATAGAATAAGTTTAATCTAAGATTTAGAGTAAGTATAGAGAAGCCTAGATTAAATATAGATCTAGATACCTTTTATAAATAGCTTAAATAGAAGTTATAGATCTAGCGGGAACTCTATAAGTAGAGTAAGTTTAACTATTTCTATTCTAGTAAAGTATTATAAGACTAGTATCTATTAAACTACTATTCTTAGAAAGAAAAAGAAGTTAGAAATAATAACTACTTTTATAGAAACCGCGGAATATAATATACTAGTAGTAGTAGATAAGAGAACTACCCTAATAAGTACTAGATAATAAAAGAAAGTAAGAAAATAATCTAAGTTATATCTTCTTAGATAAATAAGTAAAGATCTAGTAAAGAGTATAGTTAAAACTAATATTAAGGAAGAGACTATTAACTATATAATATAAACTATTAACTATATAAAGGGAATAGTAAGTATTAGCTAAAGAGCTTTAAAAAGATAATAATAACTTCTATATAAGTTAAGAGATAACTATATATAAAGCCGTAATATATCTATTATAATATAGTATCTATAGAATTTCTTAACTAAGAAGGTTTATAGAATAAGAAAGACTTACTAGATAAAGATATAGATAGATAAGCTTAAGAGTAAGCTAAGAAAAGCTAGTTAGATAAGAAATCTTATAAGAAGTTAGCTAGAGTTTTCTTTATAAGAACTAAGGGAGTTAAGACTCTATTATTACTATTACTTAAGAAACTATAAAGAAGTAGAAGAATAGTAGTAAAAAACTATTATATCTATAGATAAAAGTATCCTTCTAATAATAAGCTATATTAGTATATTATAGAAAAGTATCTAAAGAAGCTAGTAGATTATATATATATATAGTAGACGAGTTTCTATTATCTCTACTAGTACTATAAATTATTAAGAGTACTATAAAGTAGATAGAAACTAAAGACTATTACTTTTATTATTAGAACTATATTATAATAAATATAATACTAAATAGTACTATAGAGCTAGAATTAATTATTATAGATACTAGAGTAAAGCTAAGTCTTATTAATAGAAACTAGCTAGCTATAGTACTACTAGATTATAAAAAGCATATTATAAAACTTATATATCTAACTATAGTTATAGATATTAGTAATAAGGTTTATAATAGTAATAAGTCTATTAAAATAACTCTAATAGTATCTACTAACTTAGAAGAAACTAATATTATAGTTACTATTAAGTATAAAGTATATATTATTAAAAACCTAGTACTAAAACTACTAATAGATATAGATACTATTAGTCTAGAAGAAATAGATATTAAAGTTTAAAACTATATAATTACCTTTCTATATAGCTAAAATATAGTAGCTTCTATTAGTATCTATCTAAGATATAAGAGATAGTTAAATATTATAGTAAGAGTATAATACTTAGTATCTATTAAGTCTAATTTAAGAGGTATAGTTCTTATATATATATATATAACCTCTCTAATAATTATAATATACTTTTTAAACCTATAAAAGAGTATCTCTTAGCTACTAGAAAATAGTAAGCTATAATTTATATAGTAGTTATTAACTCTAGTAGTAGAGAAATTATAATTAAGAATAACGGAAATAAGACGCTTATAATTCTAAGGAATATAGTACTTAGTAAAATCTATAAACTAGATATTATAGAATACTACTAAATCTCTAATACTTATATAGACCTTACTACTCTTTCTCCCTTAGAAGCTATAAATATTAATTCTAAGCTTAAGACTTATCTTCTAAATAGAATAATACTCTATAGTAGAGAAGAGAAGACTATAAAATATAAAGAACTTATTAAAGAGTTTATAGAGTTATAGTAAGATAAAAAATCTATTATAAACTCTAGGGAAGTAAAGCTTATTCTTATAGAGGACTAATAAGAACTTAAGAAGTTATATACTAGAGTATATAATATTAGCCCTTAGAACTATAAAGTAATTAATAAAACCTTTAATAGACTTTATAATAATAATAAAATAGATTAGAGTAAAAAGTCTATATAATTTAACTTTCTAGTTTTTATTATCTAGAGAGAGGTCTATAATCTAAAGATAAATAGACTAATATAGAAACTATATATAGTAATTAATATTAGAGGCCTTAATATAATTACCGTTAAAGATTTCTATCTATTAATAAGAATAGATAATATACTCTAGGCTAGCTAAGATTACTACTATATTATAATAATAGATACTATAAGTATATTCTACTAATAGTTAGTAAGAGAAAAAGATTATAAGTATTTTATAGTAAATATCTATAGAGGTTAAGAATATCTAAAAGTTCTTACTATAGACCATATTAATTTAGTCTAGTATATATAATAGAAACTAAATAATCTTCTATAAGAGTTTCTATAGATAAAAGTCTATATAGATAATATAGTAGTTTTCTCTAAGATATTTAAAGAGTATATTTATTATTTATAGTAGCTATAGAGTATACTATTAGACTTTAATATATCTCTTACTATAACTAAGATATTTATTAGATATCTAAGTACTATAATCCTTACAAAGAGAGTTAACGCCTTTAGACTATCTTTAAAGATAGAATAAATTATAGCTCTAAAAGATATATAGTTTCTAAAAGATACTATAGTACTTAAAGAATATCTAGAAATAGCGGGATATCTATAAGACTAGTTACTATACTATATATAGTTAGTCTTACCGCTACTAAAAGCTAGTACTAAGCTCTTCTACTATATCTCTTATAAAAAGACTTAGTAAAAAGTATAGACCTTAAAAAGGCTAGTTCTATAAACTAAAGCGCTTATTAAATTATTTTAGATAATATAAGAACTATAGAATAATCTAATCTTCTATTATTACTATAAGCTATTAAGATATATATTTCTAGATATTAATACTTTAAAAGAGTATAGCTTTAGAGTCTTTATATACTATATTTATAGAGACCTAGATCTAGTAATATTATTAGTTCTAGTTAATAATCTAGTTAATTCTAATAAGACTAATCTTAATCTACTTAACTCTCTAAGAATATTATAGCTATACTAGGTAGAATTATTTCTAAGGGGAGTAATTTAGCTAATCTTATTTCTTAGTAAAGCTATTATAGTAACTAAATAAAACTATTAGTCTATAGAACTTAAAATAGTAGATCTAGTTTAGTTAGTAACTAAGCTTTAATATTTTATTAAATTATTAGTATAGTTTATTATATTTATAGACTATACTATAATAATAGCTATTACTTATTAGATAAAGCTCTCTAGTATAGCTACGGACTATAAGAATATCTATTTTATTTAAGTAGTATAATATCTATTATAATATAAGCTTAATATCTAATACTAGTCTAGTAGAAACTATATTATACTAGACGCTCTTAGTAGACTTATAAGTATAGCGCTAGCCGTAGAAGATAATATACTAGATAAGATTATATAGACTTTTATAATTAGTAGTAATAAAGAGATAATTACTAAATTTATCTATGTCTATTACGTAGTCTTAATTAAAATAGTAGATAAATTTAAGAATTATCTATAAAAAGCTTATAAAGAAGATAAGACTTAGAATAAAGTATATAAAGTACTAATTAAAGAAGATACTCTCTAATAAGAAGATAAGACTATACTAATATATATTAACTTCTCTAAAGGCGAATTACTACTAAAAGAGAAATTATAACTACTAGATAGGCTAAAGTTCTTTATAAAAGATAGTATAATTTATAATATTAATTATAGTAATAATTATAAGAGATTATATATTCTATATTCTCTTCTAGACGAGATCTTTAATATACTATATAATTATAATTTCTATTAAGAAGAGAATAGACTATATAAGAGAGTATCTACGTTCTTTTATATATACTACCTTTTAAAAGAGATTAAAGTCTATATTAAATTTTATAAGTAATATAATAAGATAGAAATCTCTTAATAATAGCTATATAGAAGTTTTACTTCTATTATAACTTAGTATATACTATTTAGAACTATATATCTTAATCTTATTACTACTCTATCTAAAATAGTAATAGATTATAATACTCTAGTATCTATTATCTATAAAGCTATAAAAAGAATACTAGTTATTCTAGAATATACTAACTAGAGTACTAAAGAATAGACTAGTCTAATTCTACTAAACCTCGTTAAATATAATTAGAGAATTCTAGCTAAAATTATTTTAGATAGAGATATAAGATAGCTCTTAGTCTTCTAGTAAAAGGTCTTTACTATACTAGAAGTTAAATTTATAATATATACTATATATTATCTATAAATAGATAGGTAGATAGAGAGAACGAACTAATCTATAGAGATTAGAATTTACTTTATAGTTACTAAGAATTCTAATAAAGATTAGAATATCTACTTACTATTTCTATAAGGCTTTATAAATAATACTATAAATAAAACTACTAGTATATCTCTAAATAAGTAACTATATAGTTTTAAAGTTAAAGATAGTATAGATATACTATATAAATTACCTTCTAAAGATTATAAATTACTCTACTTAAAGAATAGAGAAATAGCTACTAAAGCTACTAGCTTTATAGCGGTTATAATAAAGTACTACTATAATAAAAAAATATAAGCCTCTTTATCTAAAACCCGAAGCTAAAGTCTATCTATAACTCTACTATAGTTACTATATCTATAGATACGTAAATAGAAAGTTTAATATTTAGAGAACTAGTCTATTTAAGATTTTAAGATATATTAGAAATAATATATATAAACTTAATCTACTAGAAAGTATAAAAATTTATTCTATAGTATCGGTTAGCTAGCTAGTACTATATTTACCTAGTATAGATCTATTTAGATATAACTATAGTACTAATAAACTATCTAGTATCTTTACTAAAGATAATCTAGATAAATATCTATCTTATAAGATTAAAAAGTTTCTTAACTAATACTAGAATTAAAGTATAAAGAAAAGATAGTACCTAGTTAAATAGAAGAGCTAGAGTCTAATTTATAACTAATAGTATAATAAAGAAGACCTTAGAGATATCCATGAACTTTAAGAGGAATTTAATATAATATATCTAACCTTAAAAATAGAGATAAGAAACTATAAGAGAGAATCTAGATAAAAGGAATTTATAGTCTTAAGTACTAAGAGACGTTTCTTATATAGTATTAAAATTCTAGCTTAGATTAGAAACTAAAATGTTCTAACCTAAGATAGATAGAATTCTAAATTATTATTAATAATATATATATATTCCTTCTTTTATAGTTACCCTTTAGAAGTATAAGCGTCTATTAAAGTATTATATCTAATATTAGATATATTATAAATCTAAAAAATATACTATACTAAAACCGTATCTATATATAAGACTATTTCTATAATTATATTCCCTAAATATTTATAATACTAGTAAGTAAGATAATATAATAGTCTAAGAAGAACGGAATCTATAAAGAAAGGCGTAGTAATATTATTTATTACTATATATCTATAAGCTTAAACGAATTCTTAATATATAGTAGTACGAATTCTATAAGAACGGTAGAGTATTCTTATAGTACTATATCTATATAGATTAATACTCGGATTAGAGAACGCCTTTCTTACTATATAATATCTTAATTAATTATTAAGTATATAATATAGACTACTATCTAGTATCTATTAAGAGGAATATATTACTATATATAATACTAATAACGGAGGTAATACTATTTAGTAGTTATAAATAATTATTACTATACTTACTACTATTAGTTCTCTTAATAAGATAATTCTAGTACTAGTAAATATAATCCTAGTAAAGAGAAGAGTTTACTCTACTATTAAAGAAAGGTAGTAATAGTAATATTACGCTCGCGAATACTCTTACTACTAAGCTTAGTTTATCTTCTACTTACTTATCCTTAACTTAACGTATAACTTATCTCTCTATTCTCTATCTTAATCTTATAGTCTTATAGAGACTCTAGCTTAATAAGTTTTATCTATAATCTTAAATAACTATTAATTCCTTCTTACTCTTATATCTATAGTAAATAAAGATAGTATAGAGTAAAGATAATAAAGCTAAAGTTACCTTAGATAATAAAAACGCCTTAACTCTACTAAAACTAGTTACTAAGAGAGGTTATAAATAAAAGCTAAAAGGAAATAAAGGTAATAGAGGTTATTTAGTAAGTAAAATTAATAAAGAAAAGATTATAAAGAGTAAGAAGTTATGAATTAAGAAGTCTACCGCCTTAAAATATAATATAGTTTCTATTATAACTTAAGTAGTATATAGAAAGTACCCTTATATAAAAGAAGTAATAAGTAGTATTATTAGAACTATATAATTAGAAACCTTTCTATTCTATAAAGTATATATTAGAATTAATATAGAATAAAAAGAAAGCTTTAATAGTAGATATAATAAACGAAAACTAGTCTATAATTATTCTACCTTAGAAATTATAGTTAAAGGCCTCTGATTTATAATACTAACTTATAGTATCTACCTTTCTAATAAGTATAAACTCGAGATTTATATAGTATTAGTATTCTATAGAAAACTTAATAATATCTTTTACTAGAAGAATATTATAAATAGATTTATAGTATTATTTTAAGTATTAAAGACTTAGTCTTTAAAGAAAGTATTACCTTTTATAATAAAGAAAGGTAACAATTTCTATATTCTACTATAAAAGTTAGACCCTCTCTATAAAGATAGATACTTATACTATAATAATAAAGGAAAGTTAGTTATAGTTAATAGAAAGTTCTACTATCTTATTATTAGTTAGTATATACTCTATAAGAAGTAACTAATTCTTACTAATACTAATATTAAGAATTCTATCTAGTAGAACCCTTCTCTTCTAAAGTATAGGGTTTATTATTTAAATATAGAGGTATTATAAATAGTATTATATAAGCTTTATTAGATTAACCTTCTATATAGAGAAGATAAGAGAGTTATATAAAATCTAAAAGGGCTAACTATACTATCTAATATTACTATACTATATTATATTATAATTAAGAAGAAAAATAAGCTTAAGATCTTAAGGAAGGGTAAATAAAAGGCGTATAATAAGTATAGTATAAGGTATAATAATAATAATAATATTATATAACTAGATAGAGTAGTCTACTCTATAGATATATATCTTCTCTAGTCTAAGCTATTATATAAGAAGAAACCTCTATAAGAGAAAAAACTCCCTTCTCTCTATAACTATATCTTATTAAGTCTTTATATTATCTTAAGTATATAGCTATAAAAAATATCTATAGACCTATAATCTATAGTATTATTATTTTATTCTTAGATAGTATATATAGAGTATAAGGGTTATTAGTTAAGGGTTAATCTTAACTAATAATTAGAGTTCTTCTAGGGTTCTTCTAGCGTATACTAGAGTCTATCTAGTATATATCTAGTTTCTTCTAATATATATATCTAGGTCTATTAGTATTAAGGGAGTAGAAGATATATAAGTATCTATCTAGTAATCTTCTTAGAGTACTTATTAAGCTAGTATATAATATTAGAGGTTCTTATTATATAGATAAGTAATTATCTTTATATATAGAGGTCTAGATATATTATAAGATAATATTATATTATATCTCTCTAGCTATATATTTTATACTATAGAGATATATCTAGAATACCCCTCTAGTATAGATAATATAGAAGTTCTATAGCTTCCGTTTAGACTTAGAGAAGGATAGATATCTAGACTTTTATAAGCTCTTTATATATCTATTTACTTAGTGTCTTCTATAGTTCTTAAATCTACTCTAGATATCTTTTCTATTAGAATATCTAATAGATTTAGAGAGCTTCTCTCTATTTATTCTAGATCTATAACTATATAGTCTATATAAGCTTCTAAGGGTTCTACTAGTCTAGAGAGATATCTAGATTATCTTTAGTCTCTTATATAATCTAACTTAGGTCTATCTCTATTAGATACTTATACTATATATAAGTCTAGTCTATATATAGAAGTACTTAATAGTAGATACTAACTTATATATATAGTATAGTAAAAGTATATTCTATATATTCTATATATTTTTATACTTATTATTTAGTAAAGTATATTACCCTCTACATCTAATAGAAGTTCTATGTACTTATTATATTTATCTTATATTATAATAATACTATATTAGTACCTTTATATATACTAGATATAAGATAGAGTATATAGTTCTATATAGACTTAAGTTTTATTTATCTAGCTTATATAAGGGCTATATACTAGTACTTATATCTATATATAAAGACGGGTCTTACTATAGAGATATATAGCTAGTACGCCTTATTCTAGGTAGTTCTCTATATAGAGACTATAATCTAGTATATAGTAGCTTCTACTCTAAGAGCTCTAGATATAGTATATATAACTTATAGTCTCTATTTAAGCTTATTATTAATTATAATACCTAGTATATATATACTCTATATTAGTAGCTTAGTAAAAGTATCTATTCTAGAATATTACTCTCCCTTCTTAGTAGTCTATCTTCTATAGTAGTTAATAAAGTATATAAGTTAGTATTTCTTAGAGGCAAACTTTACTCTATGGCGCTTTATCTACTAGATATATCTCTTATAGTCTTATTTAAGGCGTTTATATATTAAACTAGTATTATTATTAATAGCTAGAAGATATATATTATTAGCGTATTCTACTACCTCTATATATTATATTCTCTATAGAAGGTCTATAGTAAAGAAGAGAAAGAGGATTAGGGAGATAGTACTTCCTTATAGAATACTATATATTATCTTCTTATATTTACTTTAATATCTAGGGATATATATCTAGGTAATTCTTTTAGTAAGAAAGAACTATATAAACTTTATAATCTATTTAGATATATATCTCTTCTATAGATTATTAATAAGTCTTATATAGTTTATCTTATTAAATACGCTAGCTATATTAAGAGAGAGTAGTATTACTATATATCTCTACTTATATATAGTCTAGATAACTTTAAGAATATATTAAATAGTAGTAATTAGAGAGCTTCTAGTCTTTACCTTCTAGTTTACTAGAAGAAGATTATATTTCTATACTATAATACTTATCTTCTTTATAATTATAGTCTTAAGTATCTTACTAAGATAGAAGAGAAGAGTAATTAGTCTCTATTCTTTTAGAGAGTTAGAATTCTTCTCTACCTTTAGAAGTATAATAGTATAGATAGTCTAGAAACTTTAGAGATAGTATCTATTCTTAGTATATATCTAGAAGATAAGACTAATAAGTAGTAGGGTTATCTATATAGTATATTTAAGGCATCTATTTAGTATTCTATCTAGTCTAGATACTTTATTATTTAGAAGTACTTTAATAGTATTAAGTATATCCCCTTCTATAATCTCTATAGAGATATTAACTATATCTAGATATATAGTATTATTAATATTAGATAGATCTACTAGCTCTAGAGAGAGAAATATAACTTTATAGAGAATCTCTATCTTTTCTAGACTTATAGTATATGTTCTTTTCTAGTATATTAGAGGAGGTATTAGTAGTAGTAGCGTTAGCGCGTCCGCGCTCTTAGTCTACTTTACTATATACTATAGCTCTATAGCTTATTATATATATTTATTAGTAATTATATACTAGTATTTATATTATTTATTATAGAGGGTTCTATTATAAGATTAGACTATCTCTTTCTATTTCTTCTATACCTTAGCTATCTAGATATAGTATATATATATATGGTCTCTAGGCTTCCCGTCTACTTTTATATATTTAAGGTATATCTCTTATATCTAGAGACTTATATATTTAGTATAGTATATATTTATCTCTTAAGTCTTAGAAGGCTTAAAGAAGAACTTATATAGCTCTATCTATAGCTAGACTATTAGATATATCGACTATAGAAGAATCTAGAATTACTAATCCTAGGTCCTCTCTATATTTCTTCTAGTTAGTATCTTTTTAGAGCTATCTTCTCTATTATTTATTAGATATAGCTATATCTATTATAGTCTCTATATAATTATAGTTAGAGTTTATCTATATCTTACTTAGGCGGTAGTATTATACTCTATAGCTTATATATTCTATAGTAAGAGTAAGGTTAAGTATAGATCCCTTCTTATTCTATTTATATTTTCTCTATATAATTTATCTAACTAGTATAAGAAGATATAGAAGGTTATAGTACCTTATATATAGTTCCCTTACTCTAAGCTCTTCTCTAGTAACTATTAGATCTCTCTACTATCTATAGTAGAGATTAAAGTTACCTAGAAGGATATATTATTCTAGTACTATAATACTCTCTAGTATAGTATCTAGTATAAGTAATTCTCTCTAGTTATAGATATTATAGATATAGAGGGGTCCTATATTTATCTAGAGATATAGTATTATTTAGAGATTATTCTATTCTATATAGAACTACTTAGAGAGTAGGATTAATTTATATATATAGAATAGAACTCTTCTATCTAGACTTAGAGAATAGATAGTATATTACTCTAGGTATATTATTAGTTTATTAGTTTAGTAGTATTTATATAGCTTCTAGATAGCTATTATTATAGTATCTATCTCTTTAAGAAGTATAGCCTAGTTTTCCTATTTATATTATATATTTATCTATATAATAATAAGTATATCTTAGCCCCTTATTAGATACTAGAGAATATTTAGATCTATATACTAGTAGTATTAAGGCGTAACTATCCCCGTACTATAGCTACTTTAAGAATACCCTAGAGTTAATCTATCTTTCTCTATATAGTATATTATTATATATTATTATCCCCCCCTTATAGATTAGTAGATATAATTATAGATAAGGTTAGAGTAGATAGTAGAGACTTTATAGTCTAGTATATCTACCTTACTTCTCTTACCTTTATAGTATTAATATACTTAGTAACTTATTTATATTTTATATATATTACTAACTAGGATAGATATTTTCTATTATAGTTAGAGTATTTAGTAGTATCTCTATTATATATACTATTACTCTAGGTTCTATAGAGGTATTTCTAGATACTATAGCTCTAATAATACTAGTTATATATAGCCTTTTAAGAGTATCTCTATCTAGTATATCTATACTCCTAATAGTTAAAGTATTAGATTATTATCTATATCTAATTCTATAGTTCTACTATAAGTAGTTTCTCTTTAGCTAAGAAGTCTTCTTATATAATTCTATAGATAAAAGTAGAGTCTCTAAGCTCTACTATTATAGTAGAGTATTTTTTTAATTTTATCTTAATTTCCTATATAATTTTCTACTATACCCTTATAATTTTCATTCTAGGGTATTTCTAGTTATTAGATCTCTCTATTTACTTAATATTATTATTTCTAATAATATAGTTCTAGATAGAGATAGTATATACCTATATTAGATATATATTTATATAGATAGATATACTAGAGAAGATATTATTTATTATATTTAGGTTATAGAAGATAGTCTAGTAGACTATATTAGTAGTAGTTATAAGGACTATATCTTCTAGGGTAAGTTTAGCTATAACTATATTTAACTATATTTCTTTCTATTTATTAATTTTATTAATAATATTCTTTAGAGATATCTACTAGACTTATATAAGTACTTTCTTATTCTAGATAGTATTTTATATACTATATACTTCTTTCTTAGATATTCTTAGTATTTATAATAAACCTTCTCTAGTAAGGATGTAGCTTATCCCTAAAGTAGTCCGTTATATAGAGTATTCTAGCTTTTCTAAAGGTAAAGGTACTTAGAAGGCTTAGAAGAGTATAAGTAGGTTTATAGTAAGTATTAATAGAGTATAAATAGTAACTAGCTAGTAGGCGAGTAAAGTAGTAATTATATTAGTATAAGTTTAAACTAATTACTATAATAATAATAATAATATTAGTGTTTAACTAGGAAGAACTATATATATAGCCATATATATGCTCCACAGGCTCAGGCCTCCTCTAGTATTGGCTGCTATATATATAAGAAAACCTCCTATGATTAGCTCCCTAACTAGACCCTATTACTAACCTAACCTAGCCTAGTCTAAGTCCTCGAATCCCATTAGGTAACAAACTTACTTCTTATCCTTATATTAGGCTTTTATTACTATATTAGTACCGGCTCTTAATAACGCCCTAACTAACTATAGTACGTATTACCTTTCTTATGATTAGATAGGTCGCTAGGCTAGGCCTAGTCTTTTATTCCTATGTTACCGTGTTTTTTCCTATCCATAGGAATATAGCTTTACGCCGGGCAGTAGTTATTAATTAAGATAACTAATACCGGAGGGGGTATATATCTAATAGGTCCATGCCTTAGCACTAACCCTAGCTAGGCCGAATTCGGAAATTATTCTTTGGGGCTATGTAATCGTCTATAGATAGGCGGGATACTTAATTAGATATTACCGTCTATTTCGTGGTTACCGAGCCGGAGTAAGCGCGAGCTAAGCCGGATTAGAGTAGATAAGGCCCTAGTATATAGTGAAAATTCTATGATTCGAGCTAAGCTAGTTATAGGTCTAGCCGCTCTAGGCGTTACTCTACCACTTAAGGTAGCTTAGTAGGTGGCTATATTAGGTAATTTTCATTATGTAATAACGGTATAGTCATTTTCACATTACCTAATGGTCGCTTAGGACTAAGTAGTTATATAACGGTAACCTTCACGTCACGTGCTCGCTTAGCCCCGTATACTTTTTAATAGAGCGTGTAAAAACTAGTATGTAAAAAGGTGGCCGTTGTAGGATTCGAACCTACGACGTTAGATAACAAACGCTTCTAGTAACGTAGTATACTACTACTACGCCACCTAGCTAAATTAATTACTATAGAACTATCTCTAGAGGTTAGGTTTAAAGAGTCTATATAGTTCTACTAAGGTCCTTTAATTAGAATACTCATTCTAAGTATCTAGTATATTACTTAGAATATTAGTATTCTATTTCTAATTACTTAGTAGACTACTTAGAATATCTATTCTAAGTATCTATAATTAGCTCTCCCTATAGATATCTATCTTAGCCTTAAGTCGTTTTCTAAGGCTACCTATAGTATTATAAGTACCCCTTCTATATATTATACTATCTCTTATACTACTTATACTAGAGTCTATATATTCATCTATAGTTATAGCTAGTAGTTTATTATATAATACCCCTTCTAAGGTACTTTATCCCGAAGTACTTCTATTACTACTTATAAGTAGATAGTTATTCTAACTTCCTCTAGTAAGGAGCTCCTTTTTCTTTTCTTTTATTATATCTAGAGTTATAAAATTAGTTAAGTCTTCTAAGTATAATCCGGTAAAACGGAGAGTTACTTTATCTATCTTAATTAATTATAAGGGCAATAAAATACCTTTCCCTTACTTATTTTATAAGAAATATAGTTTAACTTATAGAGCGGTATTAGAAACTTCTCACACCCTAACGGACTAAACTAGTTAATTCGGGGTAAAACAGCGATTTACATACATTAAATAATAGAGTATACCGAGTATAACAACCTCCGACACACGTGCGTACGTATAGTATATAATACGCAACGATACCGACGTATAGAGATACTATATATATACGCTTAAAGACTCTTCGATAACACGAGCATAGACTATATCTAATAAACGCCGACACGCCGACCCCCTTTTATTAGTTAAGGGCTACCCTTAACTAATAACCATGGCGGCCTTAGGCATTATAATACCCCGGTATACGCCGGATATACCCCTACTAGTACGGTAGAAACGGCCATATAGCGATATTAATATAGATAGCTAGACACCTATCTAAAATATAGGAACTAACTAAGGGTGCGAAGTACTATAGATAACCTAGACCGAGGGGACCCTAAGAGGGGAGACCCTCCTAGATAAAATTAAATACTAGGTAACACGTATAGAGAGGGACGCCGAGAAGGGAAAGAAGACCCTCCTTTATATATTCCGGGACCTTATCCGGAACCTAAGAGGAATTATAGAGGAAGAAAGGAAGTCGCCACGAGAGAAACCTAGTAGTAGACTTAACCGAATGGAAGCCAGCCTACGGAGAATCTAGGAAGAGCTATTCTAAGGTAAGCGCCCTAACACGTGGGCTTAGATTATAGTAATACCCGGAGCTACCGCACTAAGGACTACTAGGACTATAGATAGAGTATATAGTATATGTATTATAATCTAGGATAAGAATAAGCTAGTATAGGTCTAACGGGCATCCCTAAAGGAAATTATAAATAAGATTAACGAATAGAAAGGAATATAGTCAAGCGTCGTAGCTACTAAAGTTACGCTAGGTAGGGTAGTACTTACTACTATAACGAATACTACGTAGTAAAACATCTCGCGAGATCCGAACGCGATAGATAGTATCTTCCCTAGCGCGTCTATTAGGGTAGCTATATACCCGATTATAGTATATATAGTACCTATATAGGGATAGGCTATCGGAGCGGAGGATATTACGCGTATAGAATAATCTAACACGCGAAAATACCTAGGGATTAAGATTGTGAAAGCGTGGTAGAAGAACCTATAGGCGATTAAGACGACGGCGAAAAAACACTCTACTATAATTATAGAGCTCCGAGACCCCGCCCTCGTATAATATATTATATAGAAGGGATTCCTAATAGAAGGAGAGCTCCTTATAGCCGAGCTATAGAATAGAGTATAGGTAATAATATAGTGCTTTAACTATTAAGGGTATAGATATACTATATAAAGGTACTTATAGAAGACTAAGTGCGGATAGTGCCGTAGGGACCACGCTATCTAGGAGTGCCCTTATAAACCGCGAGGAGATGGACTAAGAAATAGGGATATAGTATAGTATTTAAACTACGACGGGAAATACCCGTCGTAGTCGTTAACGTGCATAAAACGTAAATAGGTTATAGAATATATTCGCACGATAAAAGCGAGAGGCGCGAGATAGTTATAGAATATAACACCTACCACGAGCCCTTCCTTTATAATACCCCTAACCTCCCCCCCGGAAGGTAGTTAGGCGGGATAGTAGACTATCCCGAAGACGATAGGACGACTAAAAGGTATAGTTAAAGCCGCTGCCGCGCGAGGATAGTCGCGCCTCTAAGGAATAAATATATAGATATATATACTCTCTAGTACCTAATAAGGGACTAGAATATACTCTAAATTATATAGGTAAATATATAATATAAAAGAGAGAACTAGGTAACGCTCCTCGAAGAGACCGGGGCTATAATACTTACTATCTAGGAACCCTATAAATACTACTAGACGAGTAAACTAACCATACACTCCGGATACCATACTATACACCCTCTAGGACTAGAAAGACGAGTCCTCTTCTATATTTATAGGTTAATACTACTCTTATTATAGTTATATACCGAGCGCGATAACCTTAGGATAATACTACACCTATAAATAGATATAGGCCCCCTATATATATATAATATATATAACTAATAACGTATACTTATACTAGACGAGATACTCGAGGGTACTACGGAACTAGGGTAACACATCCTCCTAGAAGACTTTAACCTCTACCACCGATAGTAGGGAGGCCTAGCCATAGTTAGGGAAGAACTTAGAGTAAGGGAACTACGTACCCGCTACCACGACTTCCTATACCTACTTACACCTATAGAATAAGTTATATAGAAAAAACATAAATAGAACGAAGACGGGTCTACGCTTAACCTTACCTTCGCCATAGAGTATATTAGTTACCAGATCTAATACTACCGCCTAGGCTAGGTATAGATAGATTCCGACTATAAATATATAGAAACTATAATAAACGTATATACCCCGAATAAATAACGGGGACGATAGATATAGAAGGATACTAACTAGGAAAAGTACCTAAAGGACCTAGAATCGGCGATCCTAGATCCCTCTATAGTCGATATATCTAACGACCTAGCCATAGACTAGGCCGTATAGATACTCCTATAAATATACTAGAATGCGAGAAATAAACACGTACTATACCGAATATACCGGCCCCCAGGAGTAAAGGGGATTCCTTAAGTACGGGAAAGTAGATAAGACGCCCAAAGGCTATATAGACGCGTATACTATACGAGAATACCCGGGTCGTAGGAAGAATAGAAGAAAGTAATATAATAACGCGATAAAGTCCTCCGTAATAAAAGGCGTAAATAGTAGTATATAATTACTAGTTAATAGACACGA
>NW_022985571.1:97394-103025 GCF_010093815.1 Pseudovirgaria hyperparasitica
AGACGAATACTAGAATAGATTATACGCTTTATATAGTTATTCCTCATAGGAAGAATAACTTAGATATATATCCCTAGGTACTAGAGCGAATATAAAGAGACGGTATACGGCATCCTATAAGGGAGCACCATCTCTCCGATTCTATTCCTCTTCTTTATAGTAGACCTTCTTTAAGGAATAAAGTATATAGAGATAGTTAGATACGCTAATAATATATACCTTCTAGCTATTGATAATAATACCAAACGAACGTATAGATAACTAGAATAGAACCACGAGAGGTACCTCTAGTAGGTAAAACGCTATGGAGTAAAGTTCGCCCTAGAGAAATACTAGCTCATGTACTTTATTAATCGTTAAGGGAAATAGATAACTAGGAAAGGTAAATAACGCCCCCGAATCGACGTATTTAACGAACTACTAGTATAAAGTATACACGCGCTTAGAGTTATACTAGATAGTAAGCTTAAATGGGGACCATAAGTAGTATACGCCGTCTCTAGGGCCCTCTAGGTAGAAGCCGCTATATAATAGATTATAGCCTCCACGTAGGGAACCGCCCGGGATAAGGCACGCTAGCTATATATATCTATAGTACGACCCGCCTTTATGTACGGACACGAGTACTAGTATACGGCCCTTATATAGACTAGGCGAATAAAGCTCGAATCCATATAGAACCGTATACTCCGTCTTATATTAGGCGTATATAAAGCTACTAACACGGTGCTACTACGACGCGAGATAGACGTCATAAGTATATATAACTTCTACTAGACATAGAGGGTGGTATACTTTACTAAATAATAAGTATAGGAATATATAGGAAACGTAGAATATACTTTCGCCGCACTACGTGTACGAATTAGTATATATTACCACGCACTCCTATATATAGGCCGGAATCGAATACGGTATAGGTGCTTAATAGAAGCCAACTCTAGCTAAGTAGTATAAGAAGTCCGAGATAACCCGGACGCTCTCCTAGACTAGTAGAGCCTTTAAGAACTTATAAAAAACATACGGTCGTAGACTTAAGATAAGTAGAAAGAGGCACTCCGTGCCTACTAGACCTCCTAGTAGAATAGGTATCTAGAGTAGATTCGAGAGCTATAGAAGGAACTAAGTAAATAGATATATAAAGGGCTAACGAAAGCCTAAGTATCTATACTCATCTAAGCCCGAACGGGCGCTATAGAACTCCTATACTATATCTATAAGAGAGGCGTTCCTAATACCTCTCTATAGTATAAGGCGTATAGCCGGAGAGGTATAATATGCTACTATCTAGCTATATACCCTAACCTCTATATATAACGGTAATGGCTTATCTACGTTACGAAGACTTTAGATATCGTATAATAGCTTAATAAGTACTCTAAGGATGTCTCCCGATAGATGCTTATATATCTACTACTCCTCTAGTACTAGTGGACCTAGAAATATATACCGGAAGAGACCTAGTATACGCTAGTAGTAATCTAATATATACCGGAAGAACCCCGGGAGAACCCCGATTATTAGTTAAGGGTAGCCCTTAACTAATAACCTCCGCACCTATACGTACTACCTAAGGGTAAAATAACGGTAATATAGGCTATAGGCTAATAGGCGTACCCTATAGCTATATACTTAAGACGAAATAGAGGTTTAACGAGATATAGTTATAGATATAAGGAAGTTTTTCCCTATGGGGTTTCTTCTTATATAGTAGCTTAGACTAGAGGAGGCATAGGCCTGTAGAGTACTACTCTACCTAGTTATATAATATTATTATTATTATTATTATAGAGCGGTATTTATAAAGTCTAATAAGTATTTAGAGTATATTTATCAGGGTTATTTAGTAAGTAAGTATAGAATTAAAGCTTTAAGTAAGTTATCTTATAAGTCTTCTTTCTTTTTATTAGGGTAGATTAGTAATATTTCTAGATAAGAAGATCTATTCTAAGAAGGCTCGCCTTAAGCTAGAGAAAGAATATATAGCTACTATCTAGTAAAAAGCTTAGTAGAACGCTTAGACTACTTTTATATATCTAGAGCGTTTAGAGAAATAGTAGAAGTTATTAGAGTATTATTAAAATAATATACTTTATTAGAATCTATTAGTAATAGACCTTAAGAAGAAGAAGAAGTAACTTAAATAATAATAGAGAGTTATCGCCGAGGAGGTTCTAAATTCTTCCTTAGATTTTAATAATTCTTAGCTTAGTATAGAGAACTAGGCGAATCTAGGTTTATTTAATAGAACTTCTATAATAGTTACTAGTAGTTTATTAAATATTCCCTAGATTTCTAAGTATTTAATTCGTATCTATAGCCCTTCTACTTAATTAGATACTCTAGTATTCTATTACTAATTCTAGATTCTAGAATCTTTTTAACTTTAAATTCTTTATCTATAGTTTTAATATTAGTTTTAACTTTTATATTATATAGTACTAGTTCTAGTAATAAGATATAAAATACTAGGTATATCCTTATATTCTAAGATAAAGATAGTTTATAATTAACTTCTAAAATTTTTTATTTTATTCTAAAAGGTCTAATCTTCTTAAAGTCTAGTTTACTATTTAGTTATTATATCTTAACGTTTTTTTATATAAGGAATACTAGGTCTTCCCCCTTTAGAGATAGTCTCTTTATTCTTTTCTAATTTATATATTTTACTATTCTTTTATTTATAAAGGAAAGTTTAGTTTATCGTTCTAAGTATAGCTTATATAGTTATTCTACCTTAATCTTTACTTTTAGTATAGATTCTTCTAGTTTATAATTATAGCTAGCTATAGAGTTAAATCTATAGTTTATATAGAATAGTAAAGTTTTAGTTATTAAGGTTATTATACTATTATAGACGAATTAAGCTAGTAGTAGTAGTTCTATCTAATTATTTTATTATTTATTAATATAGTATTATAAGTATTATTCTAGTATTCTATTTAGAATCTCTATTTATCTATCTATCTATAGATAATAGACTATTAATAGTTAGTAACTTATTCTAAGCTATTATACTAGGCTTTTCTAAAAGTTTAATATAAAGAGCTTATCTCTATTAGATATAATACTATTAGATAATCTATAGTTTACTATAACTACTTATAGAAATATATAGACTATTTCTTCTATATCTATATTCTTTTAATATAATATAAAGTAGATATACTTTATAAGTTTATTAACTACTACTAGTATAATATTATACTATACTTATAAAACTAGTTCTCTTAAGAGTAGTAGATCTATTATAAAATCTATAGAGATTATTTTCTAAGTATATAATAGTAGGGGAATTAGTTAGAATTCTCTATATAGTTTATATCTATTAGATTAGCTTTTACTATATAGAATATAGTTCTATATAACTTCTTTAATAACTTATCTTTTCTTATAGATTATATAGTATCTCTTAAATTATTTATAAGTTTTTATTTCTTCTTAGTATCTATATATTAGACCTTTATAGAATTCTTTAATAAAGTAATAGATCTTATCTCTAGGAATTATACTTCTTCCCTTAGAGTCTTTAAGTATAAATTCTTTTTATATTACTATAATATATTATATTAGTCTAAGGTTTCTATCTTTAGTAACTTCTAATATAGTCTATTCTATAGTAGGTTCTTTTTACTTATATTCCGCTTATTAGCTAAGGGCGTTAGCTCTTCTACTTTTAGATTTCTTATAGTATATAATCTAAATATTAAATTCTATAAGAAGCTTATATTAACTAATTTACTTCTTTTATAGTTCCTTTATTATAGTAAAGGTTATAAGATTCTTATAGTTAGTATATATTTTTATTATATAGTCTAATCTATAAAGATAGCTTCTCTATTCCTTAAGGTATTTAATAATAGTATAGAGTTCTTTTTTATAGATTAGCTAGTTTATTTCTAATCCTTAGAATTTTTAGAAGTAAAATACTATAGAAGATCTTTTCTCTTATTTATCTATCTAGGTTAACTACCCTTTAATAGTAAATTCTAATATATCTATCTCTAAGTTTCTCTATTTAATATATCTTTAATACTAGTTTAGTTATAATAGATTCTTTTAACTACTAAAATACTTATTTCTATCTTAGTTTCTATTTAAATATTATATTCTTCTTTATAAGCTTATATAGTAGGGCTATTTTTATAGAATAGTTATATATAAATTTCCTATAAAAGTTCATAAATCTAGTAAATCCTTAGATTTCCTTAACTATCTTAGATTACTTCTAATTTTTAATAACCTTAATTTTCTTTAGATCTATTTATATTTCTCTAGATATAATCTTAAATTCTAGAAATATAACTTTCTATATATAGAAGATACTCTTCTTTAATTCTACTAGTAGATTTACTATTTATAGTTTCTAAAGTATCTTATATATATATTCTCTATACTCTAATAGATTCTTTAAATAAATTAATATATTATCTAGGTAGACTATTATAAAGTAGTTAAGGTATTTTCTTAATATATTATTAATTAGTATCTAAAATATAGCTAGTATATTAGTTAGTCTAAATAGTATTACTAGATATTTATAGTAGCTATAATAAGTCTAAAAGGCTATTTTCTATTTATCTTCTTCTACTATATATATAAGATTATAGACTTCTTATAAATCTATTATAGTAAAGTACTAAGCTTCTATAAGTTAGTTCTATAACTTATTAATTTAGGGTAAAGAATATTAGTTTTTAATAGTAATATTATTTAGATATTAATAGTCTATATAGAGTTATTTACTTCTATCTTTCTTTAGTATAAAGAGTATTAGATATTCTATAGGTAATTTAGATAGTTAGATATATTCTTTTACTTCTATTTTCTTAATATATTATCGTATTATTTCTAGTTATTTTTTAGTAAGTTAATATATACTTTTAAATATAGATAATATTCCTAGTTAGAGTATTATTATATAGTTATATAGACTATACTTTAGTAGTCTTATCTTAAGTTCTTCTTTAAAGATAATATAATATTAGTAATAGTCCTTTAGTATAAGTATGTTATTTATTTTTTAAATCTATTTATCTATAGACGTACTTTATTATACTATATATTTCTTATATAAGGGTCTACTCTTAATATTATCTTACTTATTATTAAGCTTCTAAATATAGTAGATAGACTTTCTAGTTATTAGCGCCTTTATAGATTTATTAATCTCTAATTCTTCTTTAATAGTTTCTAAGGGTCTTAACGTTTCCTAGGGTATAATTTCCTTAGTTTTCTAGTTAATTATAGAGTTAACTTCTTTAAGCTATAGTATTTCTAGAATTAAGTTATATTATTCTAGCTCTACTATATCTAATTATAGTTATTAGTATTCTATTATTAAGACTAAATCTAAAGGTTCTATTTCTAAGTATACTATTCTATTAATATATTCTATATTAAGTCCTTTAATTATAGATAGCTTATATAGTTCTTCTTTACTATTATAGAGTATTTTTAGTTTATCTACTATAGTTAGAGAGATAAAGTTAGACTATACTCTACTATTAATTAATACTTTAATAGAGTATTTTTAATAGAGCTAAATTTTAAGAGATATCTATATTTCGTTATCTAAGCTACTAATAGATATAAGAGATTTTCTTTTTAGCTTAGCTATTTCTCTTAGTA
>NW_022985571.1:103730-123465 GCF_010093815.1 Pseudovirgaria hyperparasitica
GGTTAGTAGAATAGTCTCTCTCTCTAGAGATTTTATCCTTAATATTATTATAGAGTTCTATATAGAACTAGAGAATTAGAGGTTTATTATTCTAGCCTAACTAACTTAAGACTTATTAGAATTTAAAGGTATAGTTAGATATAGATTTTATCTAGACTATTTACTAGATCTATCTCTTAGCTATTCTTTATTTATCTATATCTCTAAAGGTTATCTTAATATATTTCTTAAATTCTTTAAAATATTTAAAGATCTTAGTAGTATTATTCTATTAATTCTATAGATTATTTTCTATAAAGTCCCTTAAGTAGAGTTTAAACTAAATAAGTATAATAATAATAATAATAATAATATTAGTAAACTAGGTAGAGTACCACTCTATAGGCGCATGCCTCCTCTAGTCTAAGCTACTATATAAGAAGAAACCTACGAATAGGAAAAACTCCCTTATATCCATGACTACGCTCTGTCTATCCTCTCGTTCTTTTATATATATAGCCCTAGGGGCTACCCATGGGCCTATAGCCTATGTTATAATGGTTTACCCTTAGGCAGCACGTGTAGGTGCGGAGATTATTAGTTAAGGGCTACCCTTAACTAATAATCGCGGTTCTCCCGGGGTTCTTCCGACGTATACTAGGGTTCTTCTAGTATATATCGGGCTTCTTCCGGTATATATACGTAGGTCTACTAGAACTAGGGGAGAGGAAGGTGTGTAAGTATCTATCGGGCGACGTCCTTAGAGTACTTATTAAGCTATCGCGTAATGTTAGAGGTCCTTATTATACGGACGAGGGCTTATCTTAGGGTATAGAGGCTAGAGCACGTCGCGAGGTAGTGGCGTATTATATCTCTCCGGCCGTAGTCCTCGTACTAGAGAGATACATCTAGGACGCCTCTCTAGTAGAGGTAATATAGAAGATCTATAGCGCCTATTTAGGCTTAGAGGAGTATAGATACTTAGGCCTTCGTTAGCCCTTTATACATCTATTTACTTAGTTCCTTCTAAGGCCCTTAGATCTATTCTAGATACCTATTCTATTAGGAGGCCCACTAGGCTTTAAGTACCTCCCTCTATTTATCCTAGATCTACGACCGTATAACGCGGCTAAGCTCCTTAGGGCTCTATTAGCTTAGGACGGCGTCCGGGTTATTTTAAACCTTCTACACGGTCTAGCTCGAGTCCGCCTCTATATAGTATTTATATTATACTCGAGTTCGTCCTATAGTAGGGAGGGCCTAGTAATACGCGTGGATACGTGTACGTAGTACGGCGAAGGTATATACCCTATCTCCTCCACGTTCTTATACTTATTATTTAGTAAAGTATATAAGTCTCTATATCTAGTAGAAGTCCTATATACTTATTACGTTTATCTCGCGTCGGAGAAGCATTATATTAGTAGCTTTATATACGCCGGAGATAAGGCGGAGTATATAGTTTTATATAGACTTAAGCTTTACCCGCTAAGCTTATATAAGGGCCGTATACTAGTACTTATATCCGTATATAAAGGCTAGGCGTGCTAGAGAGACGTATAGCTATCTCGCCTTATCCCGGGCTATTCCCTACGTAGATACCGTAATCCAGCATATAGCGGTTTCTACCTAGAGGGCTCTAGAGATAGCGTGTGCCACCTATGGTCCCTATTTTAGCTTATTATTAATTATAACGCCGAGTGCTCGTATACTCTATACTAGTAGTTCTATAAAGGCGTCGATTTAGGGGCGACGTACCCTCTCCCTAGTAGCCCATCCTCTATAGCGGTTAATAAAGTGTATAAGCTAGTATTTTTCAGGTACAAATTTTACTCCGTGGCGCTTTATCTACTATACATATTTCTCGTGGTCTCGTTCGAGTCGTGTATATATTCTACTAGTACTACTATTAACCGTAAGGAGGTATATATCGTCCACGTATCCGACTATCTCTATATATTCTATTCTCTAAAGGAGGTCTACTATAAAGAAGAGAAAGAGAATCGGGGAGATAGTACTCCCTTACGGGATGCCGTATACCGTCTCCTTATATTCGCTTCGGTATCCGGGGATATATATTTAAGTAGTCCTTTACGCGAGGAAGGACTATATAAATTATATAATCTACTTAGGTATTCGCCTTATCCGGAGGTTATAGATAAGTCTTATATAGTTTACCTTATTAAACGCCCCTACTATATCTAGGGAGAGTAGCGTGACGACTCGTTCTTATTTCTATATAGTCTAGATAACCTTAAGGATGTGTTAAATAGCTATAATTAGGGAGCTTCCTATCTTCGCCTTCTAGTTTACTAGGAGAAGGTCGTGTACCTATACTACTATACTTATCTTCTTAGTAATCATGGCTTCTAGTACCTTGCTAAGGTAGGAGAGGAGGGTAATCGGCCTCTATCCCTTCGGCGTGTTTAGGCTCTTCTCTAGTTTTAGGAGTATAACCGTGTATATAGTTTAGAAGCTCTATAGGTGGTATCCTATACGGGCGTACGCTCGGAATATATAGCCTATAATTAGTAAGGTCGCCTATATGGTCCTCTTAAGGCATCGATTTAGAATTCTATCTAGCCCGGGCGCTTTATCGTTCGGGAGTGTCTTAATAGCGCTAAGTATATTATCGTCCGTGATTTCCCTAGGGATACTTACGGCTTCCGGGTATTCCGTGCCGTTAATATCTAATAGGTCTACGGGTTCTAGAAGAGGGAACATAACCTCTCGTAGAATCTCTATTTTCTTAAGGCTCGTGGAGTATATCTTTTCTTAATATATAAGGGGGGGTATAAGTAGTGTAGGTGTCGGGGAGGCGGTACTTTTGGCCTATTTTACTATATACTATAGTCTAGTAGTATTATGTGTATATCTATCCGTGACTATACGCTACTATTTATATTACTCGTTACGGAGGACCTTATCTCGTTATCTTCTCGTCTCTCTCTATTTATCCTACGCTTTAGGTATATAGTTATAGTATACGCGTGTGTATAATCTCTAGACTTCTCGCCTATACTCTTATACTTAAGGTATGCTTTTCGGGTCTAGGGGTCTATATATTCGGTACGGCACGTATTTATCTCTTACTCCCTAGTACGCCTATAGGAGTATGTTCACGGCCTAGTCGATGGCCGGGCCATTAGATACGTCGACTATAGACGGGTCTAGAATCGTCGATTCTAGGTCCTTTAGATACTTTTACTAGTTAGTATCCTTCCATAGCTATCGCCCTCGTTAGTCTTAAGAGGTGGATACGTCTATTATAGTCTCTATATATTCGTGGTTAGAGTCTATCTATATAAGGCTTAGGCGGTAGTATTAAGTTCTATTATAAATATGTCTAGTGGCTAGGGTAAGGTCGAGTATAGATCCGCCCTTATCTTATTTATATTTTCGCTAGATAATCTATTCTACTAGTATAAGAAGGTATAGGAAGCCGTGGTATTAGGTGCGTAGTTCTCTAGCTCGAAGCTCTTCGCGGGTGACGGTTAGTCTACCCCACTAGCTATAATAGAGGTTAAAGTCTCCTAGGAGGATATATTATCCTAGCTCGGTAGTACCCTTAAGTATATTATCCGCCTAAAGCGATCGGTTCTAATTATATATATTATATATGTGGAGGGGTCCGATATTCGTCTAGAGGTATAGTATTATCTAGAGGTTATCCCGTTTAGTATACGACCATAATAAGAGTAGAATAGACTTATAAACATAGAAGAGGACTCTCCTCTCCGGTCCTAGGGGGTATATTATATAATATTCTAGGTGTGTTATTAGTTTATTCGTCTGGTAGTATTTATATAGCTCCTATATAGCGAGTATTATAGCTCCGGTCTCCTCGAGGAGTATCGCCTAGTTCTTATATTTATACTATACATTTATCTATATAATTAGGAGTGTATCTTAGTCTCTTATTAGGTGCTAGAGAATATATATGCCTATATATTTATTCCTCTAAGACGCGACTATCCTCGTACGGCGGCGGCCTTAGTAATTCCTTAGGGCCGTTCTATTATTAGCTTTCTCGGGACGGTTTACTATTCCTAACCGCTTTCTCGTAAGGAGGTAGTCTATAGTAGTAGTATTATAGTAAAGAGAGGAACGGTAGTAGGTCGCATCGTTTATAGCTACCTTACTCCCTTTATCCGGATTAAGTAGATATATTTAGTAACCTATTTACGTTTCGCGTACGTAGTCGACCACGACGGGTACTTACCGTCGTAGTTAGAGTACTTCGCCGTATCCCTATCCCTCTAGCCCTCTCCTCGTGTTCTATAGGGGTACTCCTAGGTACTATATTCTTATTAATACTACCTATACCTAGTCTTTTAGGAGTACCGCTATGCCGTGTACCCGTATCTCTAATAGTTAAAGCACTATATTATCGCCTATACTCTATCCTATAGTTCCGCTATAAGAAGCTCCCCTTCCGCTAGGAATCCCTCTTACGTAATTTAATACGCGAGGGCGGGGTCCTTAAGCTCTACTATTATAGTAGAGTATGCCTTCGATCTAGTTTTAATCCCTTATATATTCTTCTACCATACTCTTACGATCTTAATTCCTAGGTATTTTCGCTTATTTAACTATTCCATCCGCGTAATATCCTCTTCTCCGATAACCTATCCGCTTATAGATATAGAGTATACCTATATTAGGTATATAGCCGCCCTAATAGAGGCGCCTAGAAAGATACTACTAATCGCGTTCGGATCGCGCGAGATAGTCTACTACGCGATATTCGTTATCGTGGTAAGTACTACTCCTTCTAGCGTGAGTTTAGCGGCGATAACGTTTAACTATATTCCCTTTTATTTATTAATCTTACTTACTATATCCTTTAGGGATACTTACTAGACCTATACTAGGGTGTCCTTATTCTAGATTATAACGTGTATACTATACGCCGCGTCGCCGGTCTAGGGGGCCCGTAGTATAGCCTCCGGTATTACTACTATTTATACCTATATACTAGGGCGCTTACCTTAAGTAAGTTCCTCCTAGATTCTACGTAGGCTAGCCTCTATTCGGTCGAGCCTACCCTCCGGTCCTCCTAGTTATATCTTCTTCTCCTCCTCTATAATTCCCTTTAGGTTCCGGATAAGGTTCTAGAATATATATAGAAGGGTCTTCTAGCCCTCTCCGGCTTCCTTCTCTATACGTGCTACCTAGTAGTTAATGCGATCTAGGAGGGTTTCCCCTCTCGGGGTCCTCTTTATTCTATCTATCTATAGCGGCGTGCGCCTTTAGGTGTGTTCTACGTTTTAGATAGGTGTATAGTTACCCTTAGTAATATCGCTATATAGCCTTTTCTATTATACCGGTGGGGGTATATCCGGTATATACCGGGGTATATCGGTGCCTAAGGCCGCTATATTTATTAGTTAAGGGCTACCCTTAACTAATAAAAGGGGGTCGGCGTATCGGCGTTCTAGTAGCGTGGTCTGTGTCTCTATCTCCGTGAGGATTTTAAGAGGGTATATATATATCTTTACACGGCGATAACGTCTTAGTTTCGACGCTATACGTACGTGCGTGTAGTAGTAGTTAGTATACTCGGTATACTCTATCGATTAAGGTATATATCTTGCTATATTACCCCGAATGGACCAAGTTGGCCTCTTGGGGATGTAAAAGAAGTTTAAATATTAATAATAAAGTAAACTTCTCAACTAAATAAGTATACCTTCCTTTAGTAATCTAGTAGTAAATATAACTTATTCTTCTAGGTTCTAGATTTAGTAGATCTAGAGATATATTCTAATCTATATTAGAAATCCTTAGAGTTCGCTTTACTTATCTTTAAAAGATTCTAGGATTTTTCTTTTAAAGTCCTCTTTAGCTTTTCTAAGTTTAATATTTTCTCTCTAGAGCTCTATAACTTACTTCTCTAATTCTATAATAAGATATCTAACTTATTCTATAGTTAGAACTTATAGAGTAGTTTATAAAGATAAGAACTATCTATTATTTACTATTTTTTATATTTAAATAGATAGTATAAATACTTACTTTAGAGTCTAAGGTAGTAATTAAACTATAATAAACCTTCTCTAGTAAGGATATAGCTTATCTCTAAAGTAGTCTATTATATAAAGTATTCTAGTTTTTCTAAAGATAAAGATACTTAGAAGGCTTAGAAGAGTATAAGTAGATTTATAGTAAGTATTAATAGAGTATAAATAGTAACTAGCTAGTAGGCGAGTAAAGTAGTAATTATATTAGTATAAGTTTAAATTAATTACTATAGAACTATCTCTAGAGATTAGGTTTAAAGGGTCTATATAGTTCTACTAAGGTCCTTTAATTAGAATACTTATTCTAAGTATCTAGTATATTATTTAGAATATTAGTATTCTATTTCTAATTACTTAGTAGACTACTTAGAATATCTATTCTAAGTACCTATAATTAGCTCTTCCTATAGATGCCTATCTTAGCCTTAGATTATTATCTAAGGCTACCTATAGTATTATAAGTACTCCTTCTAGATATTATACTATCTCTTACGCTACTCGTGCTAGAGTCTACGTATCCTTCTATAGTTATAGCTAGTAATTTATTCTAGTATTTAGACTATTCTAGTTATACTATCTATTAGTATAGTAATCCATATCTATATACTAGAGCGTTTTTTCTAGATAAGGTCTATCTAGATCTTTAATAGACTAGCCTTAATCTAGTCTAGTCTAGACTCTAGATTTAACTCTAGTATCTACTTTACTTCTATAGTAAGTTCTTAGATATTCTAGACTAGACTCTAGAAGATATTAAGAAGGGTAGCTTCTCTCTTCTTAACCTTTCTTTCTATATATACTATCTAGTATTTAATTTTATCTATAAGGGTATCCTCTAGTAGAGTTCCCTCTATCTTAGTTATCTATAGTATTTTATACCCTTAGTTATTCTTTATTTTCTAGATAGTAGTTTAGTTATTCTAGAATATACTACTATATAGCTATTTCTATTATACTAGTAGTAGGGATATACCTAGCGGAAGCTAGGGTATATTAGTATCTAAGGCTACTATAATTATTAGTTAAGGGCTACTTTTAACTAATAAAAGAAAAGTTAATATATTAGTATTTATTAGTAGTAGTCTATACTTACTACTCTAAAGAGTTTTTAAGTATATATATATATAGTATCTCTATATATTAGTACTATTATATATTATATACTATATATATATATATATTAGAAGTTATTATACTTAGTATACTCTATTAATTAATATCTATAGATTACTATATCGCTCTAAATTAACTAGTTTTAGTCCCTTAGAGTATAAGAAGTTTTATAGTATAAGATATAGTACTATATACTATAATATTCTTAATTATAGTATAATCTCTAACTCTAACTATAAATATAAGCTATCTATAATAGAAGAGAAGGAACTAGTTATTATATAGTAATATTAGTTAGAATTTTCGGACCTAGAAGTAAAGCTATACTATCTCTATCTAGGTTTACTTACTCTAGTATCTATAGATAAAATTAGATATATTCTAAAGTAAAAGAAATTCTTTATAAAGATTCTAGCTATAGTTTCTAATAAAGAACTTAAGGAGAGTATAATATCTATAGATAAGAAATAGAACTTTACTATTATACTTCTAAAAGATATAAGATTTAAGGTAGAGTAATTATCTAAGAGTAGTATTATTATATAGCTCTTAAAACTAGATAATAGATACTCTATAAAGGAAATAGCTTAAGTAGAATATATATAGATTCTAGTATAGTACTTTATAATAGATACTATAGAGGAAATCTAGAGCTACTATAGTTATATATAGAATATACTAGTATCTTAGCTATAAGTTTTAAATAGTAAGAATATTTAGTACTATACTATATAGTAAAGAAGAGATAGATTAGTTTAGATTACTATTATAACTTAGCTATAAAAAGATATTATCTAAGAATAGATAATTAGACTACTAGACTTAATTATATAGTAATTATACTATAATTATAAAGCGATACTTATTATATATAAATACTAATAATATATTCTCTATAGATATATAAGATTCTAGTATATTATATAATATATTAAAGGCCTTAATAATAGTTAGATAATAGTACTATAATCTTCTAGATACTAGTTCTAGTTAATCTACTATCTAAGTTCTCTAGAAGATAAGGCTAGAATTATAAAAAACGTCCGTAAAGTATACTTATAGATACTATTAAAAAAGACTATACTCTAAGACTTAGTTTAAAAATAGAGTCTAGTAGAGAATATAATAGCTAACTAGTATTAAGGAGTAGAAGAAAAGCTACTTAAGAAAGTCTATATACTATATATAGAAGATATAGTATATATATAGCTAATCTCTATAGTCTCTCTTAAAGACCTTATATAGAAATTTACTATAGTCTATAAGAAAATACTATAGTTTATAGATTCTTTAAATTATAGTACTATAAATAACTAGATAACTATACTAATAATTATTTAAGATAGTTTCTATAAAGACTAAATTATATAGAATAGAAAAATTAATAGACTTCTACTATAATACTTACTTAATAGATATACTTTAACTCTATCTAAAATCTCTATATAAACTATTATTATAAGCTTACTATCTAGTTTTAATAAAGTAGATAACTTTTTTATAATTAAAGGATTTATAAATACTAGTAAGATATAGTTAATTATTTTAGTAAGAGAGATTACTAAGAAACTAAAAGCTAGAGTCTCTATCTTAGATATTCTAATAGATCTAACTAAAGGCGTTATTAAATTAAGGATACTAGAAGAAATATAGACTCTAGTTATAAAGGTAATAGAGATAATTAAGATTCTATTATCTATTATAAAACTAGTACTAGCTACTACTATAAAGAAGATTAAATCTATAAAGAAGATAAAGTTAATTACTACTAAAATAATAGTATCTAAGATAGCTTCTATATTATCTAAACTTCTATCTACTCTAATAGAACTAGAGCTATAATCTACCTTAATTTCTATAACCTTATCTCTCTTAATTCCCGCTACATTAACTATAAATACTATTAGTTAATATAAAGCGGAGATAAAGATACTTATCTTAGCTTATAAGAAAGAGATAGAAGTCTAGATTAAAGAACTTATAATAGAAGCTCTAAAAAGATTCTTAGTAGAAGTATAAAAGATTACTACATAAAATATAGCTATAATAGTAGTAACTACTACGTCTATGGTAAATGCTTTATCTAAGAAAGAACTAATTATATAAATACTAAAAATTACTAGCTAGATATAAAGATTTATAGAGATAATTATAAATCTATAATATTCTAATAGTATAATAAAAACTATAGAGTATACTATAGAAGTAGATATATAGAATATTAATAAAGTAATTAGAAGATATTAGTAATATATCTAAACTAGCTTTAAAAATTCTCTTACTAAGAAAGAGAAAGAGCTAGATAAAACTTCTATACTTTTTAATAAGATAGTAGCTACTAGTACTTATAGTTACTATTCTAAATTAGATAATATTTAGATAGAGATACTAGTTTCTAGAATCTCTATATCTAAGTACTAGTACTAGTTTAATATATCTAAGTACTAGTTTAAAGAACTACTAGAATAAAATAAATAGAAGAATAAATTCTATAATATAGAAGACTTCTAAATAGAAGAAGCTACTACTATTAAAACTATTACTATTCTAATTATTAAAACTAACGAAGTTACTACTACTATTAATAATACTACTACTAAAACTATACTAATAGTAGAAACTAATACTATAGTTAATATAGAGATTAACATTATTATAAGTACTACTATAGCTATAAATATAGAAACTATTATTATTCTAATATCTATAGTTTCTACTTCTACTAAATCCACTTACTTAACTTAGCTAAGAAAAGATAATAATATATATAAATAGTTATAGATCTCTATAGCTATACTAATACTATAAATAGATTAAATAAATATAAAAGAAATAAGAGTAATAAGAATAGTACTAAATTATATATTTAAATACTCTAATAACTAATTTAAAGCTCTCCTTAAGATTTATAATAGACTTTAGATAGTTACTATAAATCTAAAGATAATAGAAGCTATTCTTATATAAGAACTAGAGAGATAAAGAGCTATATTATAATAATACTATTAATACTTCTACTAATATCTAGAAAGTAATATTATATAGTATCTATATAAGTATCTAACTAAAGTAAGTCTACTAGAGTAAAGAACTTTAATATTATTATTTTAAGTAGTTAGAGGTAGCTATTATAGAAGATAATAAGAAGATAGATAATAGTAAGAACCATAGACTAAAGGTCCTATATATATAGCCGTAGATTCTATGAAGTAGCTAGGAATTAACTAATGAAATACTTAACTAAGACATAACATCTATATTCTTAATAATAGATATATAGAGTAGCTAGCCTAGGTTTATAGTAGTAGATATCTATTATATAGTATAGTACTTAATTATTTACTACTTCACGACGCTAACATATAGATATTTAGTATACCTAGAATTAATATTATAGTATCTACTAGAGAGAGTCTAAGAAAGACTTCTAATTATAATATAACTATTAGTATAGGGTATAAAGTATATATTACTAAGATAGTAACTCTAGCCTTATAATATACTCTATCTAAGAATAACTTTATAGTATTTACTAGAGAGTATCTAAGAAAGAGTTCTAGTTATAATACGACTACTAGTAAGAGATAGATAGTATCTATTATTAAGATAGTAATTTCTATATTATAATAATTTAACTCTCTCTATATAAATAACTTTATAGTATCTACTATAGAAAGTCTAGAGAGATATCTTTCTCTATAACTAAAGATAGCTATTATAGAGTAAGTATTAGTTCTAACTATAGTATAGAAGAAGTTCTAAATATATTATCTAGTAGATATTTATCTATTATAATACTTACTAATCTATCTATAGAACTATCTATTATATAGAACTATTATAGATTAAATTAAATTAGCTTTTAAATAGATTAAGGTCTAGCTAGCTATATACTAAAGAGAGTATACTATAGTATATATAGAAGGCTGTTAGTATAGTATAGGGTTATTTTAGAGAGTATTTAGATTACTTATAATAGAGTAGAATAATAATTAGAAGGTATTATAGAGTTAGTAATAATATTAGTAGCTCTAGCTCTTAAGATATAACTATTATAGAGAATAGAATATAAAGAGAATAATAGTTTAATGTTATAGAGAACTAGAGAGAAGGAGTTAGTATATATCTAGCTATAAAGAGACTACTTAGAAGAATATAAGTAGAAATTAGTATAGAGTATTCTAATCTATTATAGAACTAGTACTACTAAGAGAGACTAGTAGAGAGAGTAATATATATTACTACTACTATTATATATTTTAAATCTTTAGACTCTTTTTCTTTATTTATAGTAGTATAATAATATATTATAGAGAGGGAATAGAAGAGATAATAGAAGATAAAAAGATAATAATAAGAAGCCTTAGATATACTAGAAAATTAATAGTCCACGCCGCTAAGAGCTATAGATTTTTTACCTACTACTAAATATAATACTAGAGACTTATAACTAGAACTTATCTATAATACTATATCTATTAGTTATAAAAAGTATATAGAATTACTTAGTATAACTAGAAGTATAATTTATTAGAATAGATTTTAAATTAAGGTTATAGTTAATTTATTATATTATAAAAGAGTGTTTTGTAGTATAGAATCTAGTAAGAGTACTAGTAGATAATAGATAAAATATTATATCTTTTTATAATTCTATAGGAATTATTATACTTACTATACTCTATTAATTAATATATATAGATTACTATATTACCCTAAATTAACTAGTTTTAGTCTCTTAGAGTATAAAGAGATTTTCTAGAGACTTAGTATATTAATATTTATAATAATAATAATAATAATAATATTATATAACTAGGTAGAGTAGTACTCTATAGGCCTATGCCTTCTCTAGTCTAAGCCACTATATAAGAAGAAACCCTATAGGGAAAAACTTCCTTATATCTATAACTATATCTCGTTAAACCTCTATTTCGTCTTAAGTATATAGCTATAGGGTACGCCTATTAGTCTATAGCCTATATTACTATTATTTTACCCTTAGGTAGTATATATAGGTGCAGAGGTTATTAGTTAAGGGCTGCCCTTAACTAATAATCGGGGTTCTCCTAGGGTTCTTCTAGTATATATCGGGTTACTACCGGCGTATACCGGGTCTCTTCTAGTATATATTTCTAGGTCTACTAGTACTAGAGGAGTAGTAGATATATAAGTATCTATCGGGAGACGTTCTTAGGGTACTTATTAAGCTATTATATAATATCTAAAGTCTTCGTAACGTAGATAAGCTATTACCGTTATATATAGAGGTTAGGGTATATAGCTAGATAGTAGCGTATTATACCTCTCTAGCCGTACGCCTTATACTATAGGGAGATATTAGGAACGTCTCTCTTATAGATATAGTATAGAAGTTCTATAGCGCCCGTTTAGGCTTAGATAAGTATAGATACTTAGGCTTTCGTTAGCCCTTTATATATCTATTTACTTAGTTCCTTCTATAGCCCTTAAATCTACTCTAGATACCTATTCTACTAGGAGGTCTAATAGGTATAGAGTGCCTCTTTCTACTTATCTTAAGTCCACGACCGTATATTTTTTATAAGTTCTTAAAGACTCTACCGGTCTAGAAGAGCGTCCGGGTTATCTCGGACTTCTTATACTACTTAGCTAGAGTTAGCTTCTATTAAGCACCTATACCGTATTTAATTCCGGCCTATATATAGAAGTACACGGTAATATATACTAATTCGTGCACGTAGCGCGGCGAAAGTATATTCTATATTTCCTATATATTCCTATACTTATTATTTAGTAAAGTATACCACCCTCTATATCTAGTAGAAGTTATATATACTTATAACGTCTATCTCGCGTCGTAGTAGTACTATATTAGTAGCTTTATATACGCCTAATATAAGACGGAGTATACGGTTCTATATGGATTCGAGCTTTATTCGCCTAGTCTATATAAGGGCCGTGTACTAGTACTCGTATCCGTATATAAAGGCGGGTCGTACTATAGATATATATAGCTAGCGTGCCTTATCCCGGGCGGTTCTCTATATAGAGACTATAATCCGTTATATAGCGGCTTCTATCTAGAGGGCCCTAGAGACGGTATATACTACTTATAGTCCCTATTTAAGCTTACTATCTAGTATAACTCCGAGCGCGTGTATACTTTATACTAGTAGTTCGTTAAATATATTAATTCGGGGGCGTTATTTACCTTCTCTAGTTATCTATTTCCCTTAATAATTAATAAAGTATATAAGCTAGTATTTCTCCGGGGCGAACTTTACTCTATAGCGTTTTACCTACTAGAGGTACCTCTTATAGTTCTATTCTAGTTGTCTACACGTTCGGTTAGTATTATTATTAATAGCTAGGAGATATATATTATCGGCGTATCCGACTACCTCTATATACTTTATTTCTTAAAGAAGGTCTACTGTAAAGAAGAGGAATAGAATCGGAGAGATAGTACTCCCTTATAGGATACCGTATACCGTCTCTTTATATTCGCTCTAGTACCTAGAGATATATATCTAAGTTATTCTTTCTATAAGGAATAACTATATAAAGCGTGTAATCTATTCTAGTATTCGTCTTATCCGGAGGTTATAAATAAGTCTTATATAGTTTACCTTATTAAACGCTCCGGCTATATTAGTAAGAGAGAGGAGCGATACTACCCGTCCCTATTTCTATACGGCCTAGACGACTTTAATAATATATTAGATAGCTATTATTAGGGAGCTATCTACCTTTATCTTCTAGTTCGGAGGGAGAAGATTATATTTCTATACCGTGGTACTTATCTTCTTCGCTATCGTAGCCTCTAGTATCTTACCTAGGTAGGAGAGAAGGGTAATTAGTCTCTATCCCTTTAGAGAGTTAGAGCTCTTTTCTAGTTTCGGGAGTATAATAGTATAGATAACTTAGAAGCTCTAGGGGTGGTACCCCTATATAACGTATACTTAGAATATATAAGTAATAAGCGGTAGGGTCGCTTTTATAGTACTTTTTAGGCATCGATTTAGAATTCTATCTGGTCTAGGTACTTTATTATTTAGAAGTATCTTAATAATATTAAGTATATCCTCCTCCGTAACTTCTTCGGGGATATCTACTATATATAGATATTTAGTACCGTAAACGTCTAATAGGTCTACTAGTTCCGGGAGAGGGAATATGGCCTTCTATAGGGCCTTAGTTTTCTTAAGGCCCGTAGAGTATATTCTCCTCTAATATATTAGGGGAGGTATAAGTAGCGGGGGTATCGGAGTATCTACGCCCTTAGCCTATTTTACTATATACTATAGCCCTATTACGTGTCGTATCTATTAACTAGTAATTATATACTACTATTTACGCCTTTTATTACGGAGGACTTTATCGCGTTATTATATTACTTCCTTCTATTCTTTCTATGACTCGGGTATTCTTATATAGTATACGCGTCTATATAGCCTTCGGACGTCTTATCTACTTTCCTATACTTAAGGAATCCCCTTTACTTCCGGGGGCCGGTATATTCGGTATAGTATATATTTATTTCTTATATTCTAGTATATTTATAGGAGTGTCTATACGGCCTAGTCTATGGCTAGGTCGTTAGATATATCGACTATAGAGGGATCTAGAATCGCCGATTCTAGGTCCTTTAGGTACTTTTCCTAGTCGGTGTCCTTCTATATCTATCGTCCCCGTTATTTATTTAGGGTATATATATTTATTATAGTTTCTATGTATTCGTGGTCGGAATCCGTCTATACCTAGCCTAGGCGGTAGTATTAGATCTAGTAACTAATATACTCCGTGGTAAAGGTAAGGTTAAGCGTAGACCCGTCTTCGTCCTATTTATGTTTTTTCTATATAACTTATTCTATAGGTGTGAGTAGGTATAGGAAGTTATAGTAGCGGGTGTGTAGTTCCCTTACTCTAAGTTCTTCCCTAACTACGGCTAGGTCTCTCTACTATTAGTAGTAGAGGTTAAAGTCTTCTAGAAGGATATATTACCCTAGTTCCGTAGTACCCTCGAGTATCTTATCTAGTATAAGTATATATTATTAGTTATATATATTATATATATATAGGGGGCCTATATCTATTTATAGGTGTAGTATTATTCTAAGGTTATCGCGCTCGGTATACGACTATAATAAGAGTAGTATTAACCTATAAATATAGAAGAGGACTCGTCTTTCTAGTCCTAGAGGGTGTATAGTATAGTATCCGGGGTGTATAGTTAGTTTACTCGTCTAGTAGTATTTATAGGGTTCCTAGATAGTAAGTATTATAGCCCTAGTCTCTTTGAGAAGCGTCGCCTAGTTCTCTCTTTTATATTATATATTTATCTATATAATTCGGAGTATATTCTAGTCCCTTATTAGGTACTAGAGAGTATATATACCTATATACTTATTCCTTAGAGGCGCGACTATCCTCGCGCGGTAGCGGCTTTAACTATACCTTTTAGTTATTCTATTATCTTTAGAATAGTCTACTATCCTACCTAACTACCTTCTAGAGAGGAGGTTAGGGGTATTATAAAGGAAGGGCTCGTGGTAGGTCTTATATTCTATAACTATCTTACGCCTCTCGCTTTTATCGTGCGAATATATTCTATAACCTATTTATATTTTATATATATTAATGACTATAACGGGTATTTCCCGTCGTAGTTTAAATACTATACTATATCTCTATTTCTTAGTCTATCTCCTTGCGGTTCGTGAGGGCACTTCTAGATAGTATAGTCCCTACGGTACTATCCGTACTTAGTCTTCTATAAGTACCTTTATATAGTATATCTATACCCTTAATAGTTAAAGCACTATATTATTATCTATACTCTATCCTATAGCTCGGCTATAAGGAGCTCTCCTTCTATTAGGAATCCCTTCTATATAATATATTATATAAGGGCGGGGTCTCGGAGCTCTATAATTATAGTAGAGTGTTTTTTCGCCGTCGTCTTAATCGTCTATAGATTCTTCTACTACGCTTTTATAATCTTAATCCCTAGATATTTTCGCGTGTTAGATTATTCTATATACATAATATTCTCTACTCTAATAGCCTATCCCTATACGGGTACTATATATACTATAATTAGATATATAGCTACCCTAATAGACGCGCCGGGGAAGATACTACCTATTACGTTTAGATCTCGCGAGATGTTTTACTATATAGTATTTATTATAGTAGTAAGTACTACCCTACCTAGTATAACTTTAGTAGCTATAATACTTAACTATATTCCTTTCTATTTATTAATCTTATTTATAATTTCCTTTAGAGATATCTATTAGACCTATACTAGCATGTTCTTATCCTAGATTATAATACGTATACTATATACTCTATCTATAGTCCTAGTAGTTCTTAGTATAGTAGCTCTAGATATTACTATAATCTAAGCCTACGTATTAGGGCGCTTACCTTAGAATAGCTCTTCCTAGATTCTCCGTAGGCTAGCTTCTATTTAGTCGAGCCTACTACTAGATTCCTCTTATAGTAACTTCCTTTCTTTCTCTATAATTTCTCTTAGATTCTAGATAAGGTCCCGGAATATATAAAGGAGGGTCTTCTTTCCCTCCTCGGCGTCTCTCTCTATATATATTATCTAGTATTTAATTTTATCTAGGAGGGTCTCCCCTCTTAGGGTCCCCTTAGTCTAGGTTATCTATAGTACTTCGCACCCTTAGTTAGTTTCTATATTTTAGATAGGTATCTAGCTATCTATATTAATATTACTATATAGCCGTTTCTACCGTACTAGTAGGGGTATATCTAGCATCTACTAGGGTATTACGATACCTAAGGCCGCTATGGTTATTAGTTAAGGGTAGCCCTTAACTAATAAAAGGGGGTTAGCATATTAGTATTTATTAGATATAGTCTATACTTATATTATTAAAGAGTCTTTAAGTATATATATATAGTATCTCTATATATTAGTATCGTTATATATTATATACTATATATATATACGTGTGTCGGAGGTTATTATACTCGGTATACTCTATTATTTAATATATATAAATTACTATTTTACCCTAAATTAACTAGTTTAGTCTGTTAGGGTATAAGAAGTTTTTAAATAATATTAATATTTATAGATAGATAATTTATACTCTAGTCTCTAAGTAGATCTTAAGTATATATATATATATATATATATATAGTATATCTATACTTTAATAGTATTATATATTTTATACTATATATATATACTAGTAGTTAGTATACTTAGTATAATCTATTAATTAAAATAAAAAAATAGTATATTACTCTAAAATAACTAAGTTAGTCTCTTAGAGAGTATAACGAAGTTTTCTTTTATAAATATAGAGATATTAAATAATACATACCTTTAAATATCTAATTTTGAACTTTAAGTATATTTCTATATATATTAATATCTAGAGTTATACTTAATATATATAGTTCCAAAGTAGAGTAGCTTATTAGTTCATATATTAACTTATCTTCTCTAAGTTTCATTACATATACCATCTCATACATACCTGTACCGCGAACATGACGGCGCTCCGGTTCCCGATATGTTGTTCAACACGCCTGTCGATGATACACGCACCAAATACTTCTCGTTTTCTTCATCAGGCACCTACATTTTTCGTTCCTAAACCGCGCTCACGAGATATCGCGCCGTGTCGCAAGCGGACGCCAATCCTTCGTTGCCGCACATTTTTTACCGACTTCCTCCGTACCTCCAGCTCTCCGATCTCGCCGTCTCCCACCACCCTCAGCATAACTCGCAACATATCCTTCCCTTCCTCAGCCATATATCCCATTATTGCAGACATATCCTCGTACAGCGCGTTCCTTCCCTTCTGTACCTCCTCTACCGTAACATCCTGGTCAGCTCCACATCCGCGTACAGGAAAGTTATACCCTGAAGAAGCGACCCTGACAATTGGTTGGCAGGGTATAGAAGAGTTGTTCGTAAGCCGCGTGTACTGTGTACCTGACAAGGCTGTTGAGGCATTGAGTGGGGATGCTGAAACTGAACTTGCCGCTGAGGATCTAGAGCATCATTACAAGGGGAGTGAGAAGAGGTCATGTGCGAGTGGTAGTGTATTTCAGAGAATGCGGACGTCATGGAAGGTCGAGGATGCTGGCCAAGGTAGGTGCGAGGTGCAGCTAGAGATGGAGTATGTCTTTACGAATATGCTATATCAGCGGTTGGGGGGGACTGTGCAAGCTCGGGTTGCCGAGTACATGATTGAGGCGTTCGAAACAAGGGTTAAGGAGATCTTAGGGAAGCCACGCAGGATCTAGAAAAGCAGAGAGGTAAGAGTCCCACCAAGCAGGACGAGATATTCGCGAGGGTACGGCATATAGGACATACCTTCATGATTATAGTGGCTAGGCCACACATACTGTACTCAGCACCAATTTCAGCCTTTATAATCATGGCCTTCATGACGTATTCTAGTAATTTGTGCTACCAGTATTATAAACAAACCAGAGAAGACTCTCGAGTATGTCAGGCATGATTACGATTTTGGGAGTGCGTTTGCAAGTGCCCCTTACACGTGTGGCTTTCGGCTTCTTCAAGCCGTCCTTCTCGTGACCTCGCTCGTCTATTCAATCCTGTCTTCCCTTTAGTAAGCGTTTGGTGACCTTATCCTTCTCGATGATGTAGACGTGTGCGCCCCAACCAGATAGTGCATCACGGTCGACCGCATTGAGCAGAGCTTGTGAAACTGTTTCGAAGAGGTCCTCTGGGCCCTGAAACGCAATATTAGGTCGACACATGTCTAGAAGATAATGGCTAGTGGCACCATACCAAATTGGGTTCCCAAAGTCCCTCGCATGTACCAAACAACTGGTCGCTCGCTGTACCGCTCACGATGAAGTCCTTCGCAAAATCTATGCACCCAATGCTGTCAAATCCGCAGATGAACGGCTTTCCTGTCGTATGATTGATACCTGCGATCACTGGACTAATGAAATACGGTCCAAATCGCTTCTCATAAAGCGAGCTGCTAACCAGGTTGGCCATGGTCTGTGGACTAATGTTGCGCTCCTCACGGAGCCTGTACATATTAACTTTGTAGCGGAAAAGATCGGAGACGGTTGAGACGTCGGTTGCGAGGCCTGTGAGGCCGAGGTAGACATCGCCATAGTTGAAGATTTTCGGGAAGTTGTTCGACACGGTGAGGGCTTGCAGACCGAGGCGTAGGTCGCAGGCGATAGCTACGCAGTCCTTTCCAACCATAGCCACGCAGGCACCGCCATCTAAGATAATGTATCAGGTATTAGAGATCTGTGAAGATGTAGGTCACAACACGCATACTTATTGAGAAAGGTGAGGACTAGAACATGGTTAGCTTTAAGCATAGACTTGGGTCATGAAGGCTTACCATGCTGCTGTCGTTGAAGCGGTAATAAAATTGAGAAGCTCCTGGAACGGAAATATAAGGCACATGAAAGAACCAGCCAGTTTATAAGAATGGGCGCGGAGTGAAGCTTTAGTCGTTCGTCTCTAGGGATCCCATAGTTAACTAATATTATTATTATTAGATAATTATAGAATATATAGTATATAACTACTAGCTCTTAAATAATAATAATAATAATAATAATAATAATAATAATAATAATAATAAAACGAGAAA
>NW_022985571.1:123705-141561 GCF_010093815.1 Pseudovirgaria hyperparasitica
AATAATAATAATAATAATAATAATAATAATAATAATAATAATAATAATAATAATAATAATAATAATAATAATAATAATAATAATAATAATAATAAATCTCTAATATTAATTTAACTTAAGAAGTAGAATATTATTATTCTTCTAGATATAGATAGTATCTAGAGTATATAGAATAAGTAAGATTATATAATATCTCTTTACTAGTCTTATCTATTCTAGCTCTATTATATAATAATTAGAATAAGATAAAGCTAAAGTCTATAATAATAAGAGATATTTCTCTTTTTATAGTCTCTATAGCTATTAGCTAATAGAAGTCTCTACTTTTCTTCTAGAATATTTAAGAATATATACTATAATAGATATAGATAGATTAGTCTAGTCTAGAATAGTATATTTTACTACTCTTTATATACTACTAATAGATATTATAAAAGATCTACTATTTCTTAAACTAAGTTATATAGAAAGAAAGTATTAGTTATTTCTTTTCTAATAAAGTAATTATTTATATCTCTTATTCTATTTTTATAAGATAGCTTATATATATAGACTCTAATTAGTTCTCTAAGATAATAGAATAGAGTTATATAATACTTATAACTAATTCTTTAATAACTATATCTACTAATCTAATACTAAAATAGATCTATAAAGTATATATAATAAACCTTTCTTATAAAGTATAGCTTATCTCTAAAGTAGTCTATTATATAGAGTATTCTAGCTTTCTAATAGATAAATATATTTAGAATACTTAAATAGAGTTAAATAGAGTTATAATAAGTATTAATAGAGTATAAATTATAACTTACTAATAGATAAGTAAAGTAGTAATTATATTATAGTAAGTTAAATATTAATTACTATAGAACTATTACTAGAGATTAAAGTTAAGAAATCTATATAGTTCTACTAAGGTATCTTAATTAGAATACTTATTATAAGTACTCTATATACTACTTAGAATACTATTATTCTATTTCTAATTATTTAGTATACTACTTAGAATATCTATTCTAAGTATCTATAATTAGTTCTCTTTATTAATATCTAATATTATTCTAGATTATTATCTAAGACTATCTATAGTATTATAGATATCTTATATATATATTATACTATCTCTTATACTACTTATACTAATAACTATATATTCTTTTTTAGTCTTTATTTATAATCTATTATAGTATAAGAAAAGCTAAATATTAAAGTATTAGTAATTAAGATTTTATAATATATAAAATAAATAAGAAAATATTCTTCTTAAGTATAAAGATAGCTATAGAACTATAGCTAGATATATATATAGAGCTATAGATATAGTCTTCTATAATAGTAGATTTTAGCTCTATATAGCTACTTTTAATCTATTTTAGTTCTTTTAAATCTTTTAAATATATATTTATTAGTTTCTTATTAGTTTAATTCTTAGCTTAATAATATTATATATATAGGCTACGAAGCCTTACGAACCGCGTCCACGTCGTCGTAGCTAGGCAATGCCTCTATAGAGGTAGTAAGAGGTTTAGAGCGGCGTTAATGGCGACCTAGTCGTCGCTAGATAGATAGTTAAAGAGTTTTCGCGGAGCGTCTACCTTACTAAACCACGCTAATATAACCTAGCTAGGGAAGTATATACTTCTATCCTATCCCTAATTAACGTGTTAAGAGAAGTTCACGAGAATAAAGGGATAAGAAAACCATCTAACGCGCTACTACTATATCGAAAGTAGGCCTAAATCTATCTTACTAACTAGGTAGAGGAAGCGGAGGTCCTAGTAGCGTAATAGGATACCTTAAGGCTTAAACGGCTCTAGAAACGTAAGGAACACGTCGAGGGTAACTAAGAAACTACTAGTAGAAGAACTTATTAAAGCTAACTCTTCTATAGTATTAAACTACGTTTATTAAGCCGCCTAGTATAACTACTAGTAGCACGACTCTATTAAGACCTTTCGCTTAATATAAGATACTACTTTACTACTAATAGGTAGAGTAGCTCCTACGTATAAGAGATATTATAGTCTACTATAGGAGGTAGAATACTAGAGTATATAGATAATAGTATATAGATATAGGTAGGAGGTAGCTATAGAGACCCTTTAAGAGTAGTAGAAATAAGTCGGGTCAGTAGGAAGAGAATACCTAAGTCGCCTAGGCGTATATACGTAAGGGATTTAGAGGATACTCTCCTATAAGACATGGTCGGCCTATTATAGAGAGATCCTTATAGATAACGCGAAACTAAAAAGTAGTAATACTTAAAGGCGGGGCGTGGTATATAGTAGTAACTACTAGCTCTAAGGACCTTACCCCTTTAATAGGCTCTAACCCTTAGTATATCTAGAAGTAGATAGAATTATATCCTAGCTAGAGAGACTACTATATAGCCCGAGAGAATGGATGCGCGTATTAATTTATAAAGAGATAGAATATATTACCTATAAGGCACGTACGCTAGTATTATAAGTTTAAGGAGTAAACCTTATAGTTACCTAGCTAGGAGAGGCTTCGGTTACCTCTCCTAGTAGAGCTAGAGGTATAAGCCTAGAGGGGATAAGATAAGGCGAAAATAGAAGTAGAGTCTAATGGTATAGGGCACGTCGAACCTATAGAAGTTATCTAACTCTGAACTAGAGGCCTATACTACATCTATAAGAGAGGCGTTCCCGACACCTCCCTATGGTATAAGGCGTACGGCCGGAGAGGTATAATATACCACTATCTAGCTATATACCCTAACCTCTATATATAATAGTAATAGCTTATCTATATTATAAAGACTTTAGATATTATACGATAGCTTAATAAGTACCCTAAGGACGTCTCCCGATAGATACTTATATATCTACTACTTCTCTAGTACTAGTAGACCTAGAAATATATATCGGAAGAGACCCGGTATACGCCGGTAGTAACCTAATATATACTAGAAGAACCCCGGGAGAACCCTAATTATTAGTTAAGGGTAGCCCTTAACTAATAACCTCCGTACCTATACGTGCTACCTAAGGGTAAAATAATAGTAATATAGACTATAGGCTAATAGGCGTACCCTATAGCTATATACTTAAGACGAAATAGAGGTTTAACGAGATATAGTTATAGATATAAGAAAGTTTTTCCCTATAGGGTTTCTTCTTATATAGTAGCTTAGACTAGAGAAGGTATAGGTCTATAGAGTACTACTCTACCTAGTTATATAATATTATTATTATTATTATTATTATTATATATATATATATCTTTCTAATTTATAACTTCTTAGTTCTAGACTTATCTTTTCTAAGTACTAGTAGTTAAGATATAATATACTATATAGAAGTTAGTTTATTCTCTTAATATTTATTAGAGTATATAATTAATAATATAATAGTTATTAGTTTATATACTTTAATTTTCTTTCTTTATTATTAGTTTAAATCTATAAGATATTATCTCTTAATTAATCTTTAAATATATAGTTAGATATTTATCTTAGTATAAAATAGTATATACTAGTCTATATTAGATTTTTATATCTTATTCTATTATACTATATAATATTATAGAACTATAGTAATTATTTATACTTATTATATATAGTAAGAATATAATTCTTTAGTTTTAGAGATAGCTTATAGAGTTTTCTAAGTATATATATATATATATATCTCTTAGTTTAGTTAGTACTTTATTCTCTATAATATTCTTATTCTCTTTATAATAAATATATTATTATATCATACTCTATCTAAGCATCTATACTATATCTATTAGATACCTAAAAAGTATCAAGAGATATTATAGAGCTACTTTACTTTTCCGGCTATATAATAAGTACCTCCGTCTACTCTTCTTATATTATTTGAAACTCATGAATAGCCTTTTGTCATGGCGTTACAATCAGTAATACTTCAGCCGACTTGGCTTCCTCGGAACATCAGCAGATGCAAATATTCAACATTAACGAAAACTCGACTCACGAGCACGCCGGTACCAGTAATAATACACACCAGAAAGCTCCAAGCTTGCGAGCAAGGATCTTTGAGCTACCCACCAGAATATCGCAACCACTGTATAGCCTCTTGTCAACGCCGTGGTTTCTCGGCTTCTCTGAGTCGAGCCCGGGATCATCATTTTGACACATTGAAGTTCGTCCAAAGACTCAAAGATGAAGGATTCTCGGAGGAGCAGGCTGTTGCCATGATGAAAGTGCTCAATGACGTTATCGAGGAAAGGTACGGGGCAACACAAGTCTCCGTTATTTTGACTTATGTTAATGATACACACAGCATTCAAAACTTGACTAGAACCATGGTCTTGCGTGAAGATCAAGAACGAGCAACGTACACCCAGAAGGTCGACTTTGCGAAACTTCGTTCTGAACTCATGACTGCGGACTCTACCGAATCGTCACTCACTCGCGTCTCGCACGAACGTTTGACGAATGAGCTCACAAAGTTGAATTCGCGCCTTCGTGACGAGATCCAGAGGACTCAAGCGTCTGTCAGACTCGATCTTAACCTTGAAAAAGGCAGAATCCGAGAAGAGGCCAATGTTCAAGAGTTGAAGCTCAAAGAAACAGAGACCAGGATCGAGCAAGAGACAGCTCAATTACGTGAGAAGCTTGAGGCTGTAAAGTTTTCCACCTTGCAGTGGCTCATGTACGCTCCCTGGCTGCGGCCCCTACATGACCGGACACCTTCGCTGATGTTTCTCCAACAGGGGAGTTTGCACCGGCACAGCAGCTTTGATTCTTGGTGCTTGGCGTCTCTTGATGTAGTAATTAAGTGAGTTACTGAATCAGTCAAGCTACATTTATTCATCCGGAACAACCATTACATGGTCTTTGGATATCACTATTTGACGGCTTTCTGTACATGTCAAGCTGGAAGTGAAACGAACCCGGAGTGCACCAACAACATCCGATGAACGTTCACGAATGCAAAAGGAATACTCATAGAGGATCTACACAGGCTACAACTAACAATGAAACGTTCGCAACATGTATTGCGACGCTGAACTTCAGATGGGCTGCACTATGTAGGAAACGCTGCAAATGGGCTGCTCTCCATAATTCTCAACATAACAGAGTTTGATTGTGAAGTTTCTCTTCCAAACGTGTTTGTTAGACGCATACACCATACATAGGAGCGGACCGCATTAGGTGTGCTTTAGGTACAGAGTGTCTTCTATTAACGGAGTGGCTCTATTGGCGCCTAACGAAGTATGCCAACCCCTCAACTTCTGTCACGTAGCTTAGCTTCACAGACTGCTGTCTGAGCGCAAGCAGTAAAGAAGGACTAGAGATAGATAGCTGTGATGGGTAAGAGGGAATGAACAAAATGATATCGTGGTAGTGATCGCGCGACTTATGCACTCAGTGTAAGACTGTATGCATCCCTAACAAGTTCTATCAAAGCTGAGATTCTTGCCCCTGCTGTTGCATTGCGTACCCACGCTACAGAGCCGAAAACGTAGTGTCTGAATAACCGTAGAGAACGCAACGTGATCAGGCTAGTTGTTAAACAACGTGGTTCGCCGCTTCGAGGAGCAGGCGTAGGGGGAGGCGAGAACGTATAGGCAAGTGCGATTTAATATTATTTATTAAAACGAAGCTAGGTCAGTAACGTGTGAGCGGGTGCAGCCCAGACAGGTGAACAGGCAGCGGCTGGCTGTGTCTTCTGCGGCCTTGCGCCAACCTCGACCTACATTACATTACTACCTACTTGATCCCGTCTCTCCCAGACAAACACCCACTTCTTGCAACCTCCAACCCACCTACACCACCTGCCTTTGATTCTCCTACACTTGATCAACGACTGTCAACCTCATCCGCCACACACAGGACTTTCAACGATCATGACTACCGAAGTAAGTTTTATGGTCTACACAAGCGGGCTCGGTCCCGATCCATTTGATTCCCCTCAATGCTCGACCCCTCTACAATTCTTTCAAGTCAACCTTGACAGGAAACGATAGCTAACGTAGACACCACGCAGCGCGAAAGGTATCCTATACTTGGTCATATCTCATACGAAGAGAACCTGGAGACTGAACAAATGACAGCAAGACTTTCCTCGCGCGGCTGTGCGAGCAGGCTGAGCGCTACGATGGTGAGCCAAGCCTCAATGAGCACAACATTGGTCATACACTAACGCAAATTTGCTTCAAGAGATGGTTAGCTATATGAAAGTCAGTATTCTTGAACTTGGTCATCTTTTCACGTCAACTAAGTCGTCTTGCAGGAAGTTGCGAAGCTCGCAAAGGTACATCCAACAGTTGCCTAGTACATCATCTGCGTGCAAGGTAAGCGCAACCATGAAACCAAATCTAACAAACTTTCACAACAGACCGACAAAGAACTGAACGTTGATGAACGCAACCTCCTTTCTGTTGCCTACAAGAATGTCGTTGGAACCCGCCGCGCCTCATGGCGTATAATCTCCTCAATCGAGCAGAAAGAGGAGTCTAAGGGATCTGACAAGCACGTCGGAACCATTCGTGAATATCGCCAAAAGATTGAGCTTGAGCTCGAGAATGTCTGTCAGGATGTCCTCGATGTCCTTGACGAGTCGCTCATTCCTAGAGCTGAATCCGGAGAATCGAAGGTGTTCTACCACAAAATGTATGTCCTGATACCTGTACCCCGCCCTTGAAGACGGAGCTGTGTCAGTACAGTGGTCTTACCGAAAATAAAGGAAGGGTGATTATCACCGATACCTCGCTGAGTTCGCTTCCGGCGAGAAGCGCAAGGTCGCTGCCACCGCTGCCCACGAGGCTTATAAGGTATGTTTAATCTTTCAACTTACAGTGAATCATAATTCTGACTCTGAGTTTAGAACGCCACCGACGTTGCTCAAACTGAGCTTACTCCTACCCATCCTATTAGACTCGGCCTTGCGCTCAACTTCTCTGTCTTCTACTACGAAATCCTCAACTCTCCGGATCGCGCGTGCCATCTGGCCAAGTCTGCTTTCGATGATGCGATCGCGGAGCTCGACTCTCTATCGGAAGAGTCCTACCGTGATAGCACACTGATCATGCAACTCCTCCGTGACAACTTAACCCTTTGGACATCGTCAGATGGTGCCGAAGGCGAGGGTGCTGTTGATGCTGCGAAGACAACCGAGGGGAAAAGTGAGGAGACCAAGGAAGCCCCCGAGAGCGCGGAAGGTGCTCCAGCTCCAGCTGCTGCTTCGTAGATTCATCCAATGAGACGGCGCAGCTCAGTATTTGCACCAGCATGTCATTCGGAGACCTCGCCGGGGCTGCATCCGGAGTGGACGATCGATGCTTTGTATGTCCCTTCGCTCACTAGCAGGTTGGATGGAGTTGTCTCTTCATTGAAAACCGATACACTATATGAGCGATATCGAAAATTACTCAATCCCTGCCCAATGAGATCATGCCTTCTCCGTTACTTCCCGGATCAAATTTTCCTTATAAATTCTACTTTGAGAATGGCTCTGCCATAGGATGAGTTCGACTGTCAGGGTCACGTGTCTCGCCTGTACTTTGTTTTTCTTTAATTAATAGCGACAACGGCGTGTTTATAGGATAATATTCCACAGCTTGCAGCGGTCACTGACAGGAGGAAAGGCCGTCATTGGCATCCACAAATATCCTGATTACCTGTGCTTGCCTTAAGTTGATATCCCTACTAATAAGCTAACCCCCTAATGAACCATGTGATTTAAGTACGTGTCTATATATATACTTAATCTTTAATCTTAAAATACTTAATAACTATACCTTCTATATCTTCCTATAATACTATATTTAGAAGATAATCTCTTAATAGTTATTTACTATTACTATTATTATATCTATATATAAATCTAGACTATTACTATTATCTATAGTAATCTATACTCTACTCTTTAAAAATATACTAAGAGATAATAAGACTTATACTAAGTAGCTAATTATTATCTTTAAATACTATCTTTTTAATAAGAGAAAAATCTATAAAATTAGATAATCTACTTAGATTAGATATAGATAGCTCTTATTAAGATTATTAATAGTTTAAATCTAAGATAGTTATAAAGTATATATTTTCTAAATATAACTATAGTTAGTTACTAAAAAAAAACTTCTTTATACTCTAAGAGACTAAACTAGTTAATTTAGGGTAATATAGTAATCTATATATATTAATTAATAGAGTATACTAAGTATAATAACCTCTAATATATATATATATATATATATATATAGTATATAGAATATAATAATACTAATATATAATAATAATAATAATATTATATAACTAGGTAGAGTAGTTTACTCTATAGATATATATCTTCTTTAGTCTAAGCTATTATATAAGAAGAAACCTCTATAAAAGAAAAAACTTCCTTCTCTCTATAACTATAATAATAATATTATTATTATTATATAACTAGATAGAGTAGTCTACTCTATAGATATATACCTTCTCTAGTCTAAGCTATTATATAAGAAGAAACCTCTATAAAAGAAAAACTCCCTTCTCTCTATAACTATATCTTATTAAGTCTTTATATTATCTTAAGTATATAGCTATTAGAAATACCTATAGACCTATAATCTATAGTACTATTATTTTATCCTTAGATAATATATATAGAGTATAGAGGTTATTAGTTAAGGGTTACCCTTAACTAATAATTAGAGTTCTTCTAGGGTTCTTCTAGTATATACTAGGGTCTATCTAGTATATATTTAGTTTCTTCTAATATATATATCTAGATCTATTAGTACTAAGGGAGTAGAAAATATATAAGTATCTATCTAGTAATCTTCTTAGAGTACTTATTAAGCTAATATATAATATTAGAGATTCTTATTATATAGATAAGTAATTATCTTTATATATAGAGGTCTAGGTATATTATAAGATAATATTATATTATATCTCTTTAGCTATATATTTTATACTATAGAGATATATCTAGAATATCTCTCTAATATAGATAGTATAGAAGTTCTATAGCTTCTATTTAGACTTAGAGAAGAATAGATATCTAGGCTTTTATAAGCCCTTTATATATCTATTTACTTAGTTCCTTCTATAGTTCTTAAATCTATTCTAGATATCTATTCTATTAGAATATCTAATAGATTTAAAGAGCTTCTCTCTATCTATTCTAGATCTATAACTATATAGTCTATATAAGCTTCTAAGGATTCTACTAGTCTAGAGAGATATCTAGATTATCTTTAATCTCTTATATAATCTAACTTAAGTCTATCTCTATTAGATACTTATACTATATATAAGTCTAGTCTATATATAGAAGTACTTAATAGTAGATACTAACTTATATATATAGCGTGGTAAATATAAGGATTATAGACCTAGGATAGTAGTCTAATAGATTATAGAAGGATTTAGAAATATATTTAAAAGAGTAGTCTACTCTTATAATAAGGTTAATTCCTAAAGAGTAGAAATTAAGTATATATAGTCTACTTATATAGTACCCTTACTTAATCTAGCTAACTTAATCTAGATTTATCTATTATAAGACTATACTAGACTATAGAGGTCTAGTTAAGTCTATTCTAGTATTAGTTCTAATAATATTCTTCTTCTTTTTATACTTCGCCCTAAAGTACTTAACTATATATAGATCTATAATTCTATAAGTATTATATTTATATATATATCTAATTAAACCTATATAATATTATTAATAGCCTTTGTGTTAGTAAACTTAAAATCTTAATTTACTTTTATTAGCTTATATACGCGCTTATCTCTTACTTTCTAGCTATTACCTTAGAGGTAGCTCTATAGGTTATATAACTACTATATTAACTAAACTTATATTTAACTCTCTTATTCTAAATTTTCTTCTTTAGTATATCTATCTTACTCTTAAGATAAGTTATTAATTTATATATTATCTCCTTTAGTTTAGATTCGTTTAGATCTAGAGTAATCTATTCTTATTAGAACTAGTTCTATATAATCTATTAAAATTATTATAGTTACTAATTTAGCTTTCTTAATTACTCTTAAGACTAAACGAGTATTCTATTCTTAGATCTCTAGCTAATATATATATATAGATATCTAATACTAGTTCTATTTCTAAGTCTATCTTCTTCTCTTATAAGACTTACTCTAAAGAAATTACCTCTATTCTAGCTATACTAGCTAAAAAGTCTACTTATTATAGTAGTATAAAGATATACTCTAAGTTAGAGAAGAACATAGCTAAGACTACTACTACTATTATTACTACTAAGATAGCTATTAGTTACTCTAATCTAGATAATTCTAATACTAGTATTATAGAAGAAGTAGCTATAAAGTCTACTTATACTTTCTTATACTATCTATCTACTCTATCTTCTTTAGAGAATAAAGAAGATCTTATTATAGATAATAATTAAGAGTTTATACTCTTACTACTCTACTCTAAATACTATTTCTCTTTTTAGTCTAATATAGACTAACTTAATTATTCTAGATTCCTTTAGAATCTTATTATTTACTCTAAGTCTAGCTCTACTAATAATAAGATCTAGGTTACTAAAGATACTAAATATAGTTATAGTTTATACTATAGAAAAATAGTAAACTATAGTTTAATATACTATAAGTATATTAAGACTTATATAACTAGCTCTAAATATCTCTTTTACTCTAACTCTAGTACTAGTTATTATTCTACTAACTCTAATAGTTCTATATACTCTATCTTTACTCTATCTATCTACTACTACTACTATACTATTCTTAGTAAAGTTTATCTTTAGATAAGTCTATTAGACTATTTTAGTCTAGAGTAATCTAAAGTTATCTATACTAATATATTTTTAGATTTCTATTTATATATAAGATATATATAATAATCTTTATATCTATAAGACTCTTAGTAGTTCTAGTAGTTATCTAGTCTTTATATATAGAGAGTTTAGAAAATACTATAAGCTCTTTCTAGAGATTATTAAAGTATAAGTTTAGAAACTATTAATTACTCTTAATCTTAGCTTATAATTTTTAGTTACTATAAGATTTCTAGTACTTAGACTATCTATTCTAAAGAGTTAGTTTTAGCTACTAAGACTATAGAAGAGATTTAGTATATCTCTTTTTATCTAACTTATACTACTAATAGATCTTATAAGAGATCTACTAGTTCTCTCTCTAAGTTACCTTATAAGAGAGTATATATTCTATTCTAGATTATTCTAGATTATATTAGCTAACTTTAGATCTAGTTACTCTAGTCTAGTATATAGTTCTTCTTCTACTAGACTCTAGTTAATTAGATAGCTAGTATCTAATCTCTACTACTATATTATCTTTTTAGATTAGTTAGTTTACTCTAAAAAGAAGAATAAAATAAAGGAATAGCTCTATAGGTCTATATACTAGTGTTTCTATATAGTATATTATAGCTCTATCTATCTAGTTTCTATCTATTTTAGTCTTTTTTAGACCGTTTAGATATCTACTTACTAGTTTTCTAGTAATTTAATTCTTAATTTAATAATATTATATATACTCTTATTTATTCTATAACTATTAAATTCTAGATTCTAATTTACTTTAAGTTACTTAAGTTTAGATAATATATATAAATTAGTTTATCTCTCTAAATTATATTAGAGTATCTAAACTAGTAGTCTAGTAGTTATTAGTTTAGGTACTCTAACTTTTTATATTATATATTATATATTTAATTCTATTAGAAGGTATCTTTTTAAGTTCTTAGTTCTATATTTTTCTTATATATAATAGTCTATATTAGTCTATTCTAGACTTTTCTATATTATTCTATTATAATATATTATATTATATATCTATAATAGTTATTTATATTTTCTTCATATTTAGTAACTATATATTACTTAAACTATAGGCCTACCCTATAGAGTTTTCCTAGTATATATTTAAGATTTATAATTTAATACTTTATTCTCTATAGTATTCTTTTTCTTTTTATAATAGCTCTAATAGTACTAGGTTTATAGTAGTAATATATTATTCTATAACCTCTATTTATATATAGATATCACGGTACTTAAGATATATACTATAGGTTTCTAGATATTCTTATTCTTAGTATAGTTCTTCTAATAGATTTAATACTTCTAGATACTATTCTTATTAAGTCTATAATTAATAATATAGTCTACTTTATATATATCTAGTCTATCTTAGAGTATAATAGAATATAACTATATATTTATATAATTATATATATTAGATTAAAACCTTTCGAGTAATAAGATATAGAATATATTATAGACTTTTATATTATTTTCTAGGTTAAGCTTATAGACTCTTAGACTAATATAATATTTAATTTAGAAGAGACTAGGTATTTTATAATTAAGCTTTTTATTTACTTATAATATTTATATATTATAGATATTAAGAAGAACTTTATCTTTCTTCTTATATATTTAATCTTTAACTAATCTATTATAGTACTTTATATATAACTTATTTACTTACTAGATTATTATATAATAGTTATATATAGCTTTAAAGATTTTAATTACTAGTTTCTATATATATATATATTAATATCTATTATTTAGTTAAACTAGATCATATAAGGTTTAAAATCTATTCTTAGACTATATTTTAGGTTCGCCTAGAAGAGTATAACGTCTATTATACTATAATAACTATTATTATAAGTAAATTCTACTATACTTAGTAGAGAGGCCTAGTTATCTTATTTAAAATTTTAGAATATATAAAGGTAGACCTTAAGTATTTAGTTCTATTACTCTATCTAACTATCTATTTATAGATAGAATACTATTAATATATTTCTATTTATACTAGCTATTTTATAGAATAACATCTAGAATTTAGATATAAATATACTTCCTTAGTCTATAATAATTCTTTTTAGTATATTATAGACCTTAATAATCTTATTCTAGAGTACTTATACTAGTTCTTTTAATATAATTATCTTCTATATAGAGATATACCTAGATATCTTTATAAGCCTATCTATAATAATAAGAATTAAATTATAACTTATTCTAAGTATCTTACTTAGAGATAAGTTAACTATAAAATCTATAATAATATCTTTCTATATAAAGAGGGGGACTAGTAGAGACTATAAATTCCTATATAGCTTATATCTAGATACCTTTATTCTTTAATAAATCAGATAAGTAGCTATCTATTCTTTAATATACTTAGATATATCTTTCTAAAAATAGTACTAACAAATCAAGCTTAGGGTATATATATACCCAAAATATTCTACTAGATTAGTATTATAGTATTAGCTAACTATAGTAAATTATATATTATCTATTAGTATATAGTACTTTCTATTATAGTAGAGTAAGCTATCTATAAAGGTCTACTTATAGTCTACTTTAGTCTATAATAATCTATCTTACTATATTTTATATAACTTTAAAACTATTAGATCTATCTTTTATAGATCTATAATTAACTAGATAAGGTCTACTTAATATATCTACTAGGTACTATCGCCCTCTCTAATAGTGCTAATAAATAGCTTACTAGAGACTATAGTACCGTGTCTTTAGTTACCGGCTTCGGTCTTATAAATTTAATTACTAGTATTAATATTAGTATCTTACTAATTATTAGATAACTTATTATCTAGCCTTATCCTTAAGAGTTAGGTCTATAGCTACTCTAGAACCCTATAGCTACTATAATTCTAGGCAACTTCTTTATAGTTAGGTCTTCTTAATATTCTATTAGCTAGATTTATACTTCTAGATTAATAGTAGATTATAAAGTAGAAATTTATAAGCTACTTAGTCTATTAAATCTATTAATAATTTAAAACTATTATACTTATAAACCTCTTTAAGTTATAGTAATTAGTTAGTAACTTAATATTATATATAGTACCTTTAAGATAATATCGCTACTACTTAAATAACTCTTCTATTACTAGTAGCTCTTAGTTATAAATAGTATATCTAGTCTTAACGTTAGCTATCTTATATAGGAAGAATATAACTAGATACTATTAGATCTTTTTAGACTCTATTAGTCTAGACTAGAAGAGTATATCTAAGATTATAAATTCTAATATATTAGTTTTAACACAAATAGATTTAGTTAGATTAAAGTATACTAGTAATAGAGTAGTTATAAATACCTCTTTAATCTTCTTAAAGGATATTCTTTTAACCTCTATTAATTTAATAGATTATAACTTAATATTATACTATTTCTATCTATTACGGACCATAATAGATAAATTAGTAGTAGTAGTATATATATTAAGTAGTGCGGCTAGATAGAAGAAGTATTTAATAAATTTTTAATAGTAGTTAGCAAAGCTAATAAAGATATATATATCTTAAATAGATTTTAGTTTAGGCTATTCCACGATAGTAGTAACCCTATCTCTCTCTATAGTTATACCTTAGTTAGTAATAATAAAGCTAAGAAAGTTAATATAGTTCTAATGGAACTTATATTTAGATAGCTTAATATATAGCTTATACTTTTCTAGTCTATCTAGAACTATATATATATACTAGATATACTTCTCCTTATTATCTAAGAAGATAAGAATATTATCTAGGTATATAATATATATCGTATTAAGTAGGCCTACTAGCGTATTATTAATATACGCTTAGAAGATACCTAGCGCGTTAGTTAGTCTAAAAGGGACTATAGTATACTTAAAGTATCTATAACGGGTTCTAAAAGCTATTTTCTATTTATCGCCCTCCTTAATATAAAGGCGATAGTAGATATTATATAGATTAAGCTTAGTAAAGATCTTTATATATTCTAGTCTATTAATAGACTTAAAGATAAGAGGTAGTAGATAATAATTCTTTTATATAATATTATTTAGACTATAGTAGTTAATATATAGATAGAGGCTTCTATCCTTCTTCTTTATAAAGAGGATTAGAGCTCTAGCTAGAGATATACTAGGTCTAATCTATTTTTATATAAGGTTCTTTTTAATATATTCTTAAAGGACTTATAATTTAGGTTCTAAAAGAGAGTAGATAGGTCTATATAGAGGTTACTAGCCGTCTTTAAGATTAATAGTAAGATTAGTAGATTAGTATTAAGGTAGTTAAGAGAAATTAATTACTAATATAATATATTAGTATATTTTATACTAATATAGTAGGTTTTTATCTACTTTAATACTAAGCTTACTATTTTAGATAAGTAAGAGTATATAGATAGTAGAGATTACCTTCTTATAATGTTTATAGAATTATTTATTATTAATAATCTATACTAGTTTCTATTAAGGTAGGTTTATATACTAGCTAGCTATTTTCTTAAGAAAGTCTAGTTTTAGATTATATTTCTTAAGCTATAGTATATCTAGAATTATATTAAAGGGACTATCTACCATAATAAAGGTTAAGTAGTAGAGTTTCTATTTCTCTCCGCTATTCTAGATACTATATTTAATAGTATAGATACTATATAACTTAATACAGCCGTTAATACTATAGAATATAGTATCTATTAGAGCTTAGATATTAATATTAAGTTCTTATACTTATTAAGTTAATATAATATTAGTAGATAAACTACTATTAAGTATTACGGTCTAATATTATCTATAAGGGACCTTAATAGATCTAGTCTATAGTTTAATATACTATTTAACTAGTTATCTCTCTATTATAGTTATATCTATAAGTTATAAGGGTTTCTTATAGACTATTAGTTTTTTATATTCTATACTAGATAGTTAGACGCGATATATTCTAGCTACTAGCACTTATAATATATAACTAATTAGTTAGTTATATTAGTACTTAGTAGTTTTTCTAAGTAGTACTTAGGTACTATATATTCTATTCTACTATAGATATAGTAAGTAACTTTAGATCGTTTATATAAGTTAGTTCTTATATCTTAAGGTATTAATTAGTAGGGGGATCTATAATATAATTCTTATGGTTTTAAGTTTAAGGCGTAGTAGTAGCCTTATAATATCCCGCGAGATCTATTACTAAATTAGTTTTAGTTAGATAATTTTATATCTAATTAGATTATTAGAAATAGTTATATACTAGCACGGCGTTAGTTATTTATTATATACTAGTATTACTCTATAAGATTTATAAGAGCTTAAAGGTCTATAGAAATTATTATTATAAGGTTAAGATAGTTCTTTACGCTTAGGGTAAGGGACTATTTAAAGTCGTTATATTATTAAATTATATAATCTTCTTTAGCTTCTCTCTAGAGAGGTTAGAGATATTTAAGAAGTTATAATAGTAATTAATTATCCCGTTATTAAGTCTTAAAGATATAACCCTAGGTCTAATCTTATCTTTCGGCTCTATCGCTAAAATATTAGAGAAGGAATTTAGTAAATGTATTCTAGTTATAGGCGTCCTTAGAATATTTAATTTAGTATACTATCTAATATTCTAAAGGCGTTAGATTAAGGTAGTTCTAGACGAATCTAATTTTATTACTATCGTTCGTAAATAGATAGAAGAATTAGCTATATTAATAAGTCTATATATAGAAACTCTTTCTACTTTTACTATTAAAGTAAGGTAGTTTCTTAGGTTAGAGTAATTAAGATAGTAGTAGACTAGAATAGACTATTTTAGTTAGTATAGATCTATATAAATATAGATTAGTTATTACTAGGACTAAAGCGTATAATATAGCTTTAAGTCTTATAGTATATTCTTAAGCTTCGTCGAGTTCACGTAGTTATTACTTAAGTTAAGTCTAATATTACCTTTCTTTATATAGTCTAGTATATATATTATTATAAGATATAGTTAATATTAGGTAATTCTAATAGATTAAGTTATGAATATTAATAGAGTCTAGCCTCGTATTAAGGTTAGATCTAGTATAGTTTAAACTAGACTAAGATAGAGTATAGTAGACTCTATTCTTATATTCTATAATATCTTCTATAGTTATATAGAATATTATATAAGTTATTAGTATAATAGTCTATAAGATATAGTTATTAGTAGAGGTAGTTATAGATAGACTATTCTTCTTATTTAAGTAGAAAGAAGGTCTACTATAAGAGATAGTACTATAAGTATTATAATAAGTAGTTAGAGCTATTTCTATAAACTACTATTATACTATATAAAGAGAAATTAAAATATAAGAATTATAGACGTAGAATAGTAGTCTAATAGGTTATAGAAGGATTGAGAAATATATTTAAAAGGGTAGTCTACTCTTATAATAAGGTTAATTTCTAAAGAGTAGAAATTAAGTATATATAGTCTACTTATATAGTACCCTTACTTAATCTAGCTAACTTAATCTAGATCTACCTATCACGAGACCGTACTAGACTATAGTAGTCTAGTTAAGTCTATTCTAGTATTAGTCCTAATAGATAGCTAGAAAGATAGTATAAAAATTAATTATCTCTAAAAATACTTTCTTAAATTCTATTTAAATATATATAGTCTCTATATAGAAGATTAAAAATTACTATAGTTTTATAAAAGAGATTAAGAGAATTATAACTAATCTAGAAGATATTAAGTACTTTAAGATAGCTAATAAGAAATAGAAAAAAGACTATAATACTATAATAAGAAGTATAATAAATATAAGATTATATAAATATTATACTATAGTCTAAAAGAGTAAGTATAGAGATACTAGTATATAATCTATATATATAAGTAGAGATCTAAAGAAAGAATCTAGATTCTATTATAGACTAAAGAAGATATAAAAGATAAAGTAGATTAACTAGATAGATAGAAATAGAATCTATAAAAAAGAGCTCTACTACTATTATAGATTATTTAGATACTAGATTAGAAGTTATTTATATATATTAAGATTATTAATAAGTTAATTTAAATTAGTTATAAAGTATACCATTTTCTATCTATATATCTAGTTGGTTATATTTA